>NC_064630.1:592215146-592518176 GCF_023864275.1 Schistocerca cancellata | reverse complement strand
CCCAAATGATTGTATTAACAGGTTGTGTCAGTACGACCAATAACTCGACAAATATAGACGTTTAGAGTCAATAATTTCTCATTAGAGTATCAGAAAAGGGTCAAGCGAGGCAAAGCTCGACCGACCATGTGCTTGCTGCATGAGGAAAATTCATAAAACAAAAAGTAGTAAAAAATGTAGTGTAATGTACAACAGACCTTACTATGATACTGAAAAATGTATGACGAAGAACATTCGTCACGCGGAAATTAAGTATCAGCCCTGCTGACAATCTGTCCAGCAATATTAGTTCAAAATAAAATTTTCTCCCCATTTTCTGTATCCTCCCGAAGTAGTTGTAGCTACTATCCTTTATTCTCTCAAGCACAGTGTTTAATGAGATTTTTGCTTCCTTATTTGTTTTCCGCAATGGAGGCCCGAGCAAAATTTTACCAATGTGCTACAATGCAGTGACCAGTATCCTTTTGACTTGCAAGGGAGGTAATTATAATTAAACTGAATATATTAATTATTCAGGGTGATTTTTTCCGCTGTGTACAAACGCTAGGGATTGTCCGGAAATGCATGGTTTCCATGCTAGAGACCATTTATTCAGTCATACATTGTTACAGAGACTGCGGTTTAATACGCGATGTACTATGCATCTACAGTTACAGTATGTGCTGAAAGTGCTTTCGACGTGCCTCAATGCATGCATGTACGCGCCGTAGCGTGTTCTGTCTCACACGTTCCCATCGGTCAGGCTGCATCCGAGTAGTGTCAAAGGTAGCATGAATACGCCACTCCAGTGTCTCCAAAGCCGGCCGGGGTGGCAGAGCGGTTCTAGGCGCTACAGTCTGGAACCGCGCGACCGCTACGGTCGCAGGTTCGAATCCTGCCTCGGGCATGGATGTGTGTGCTGTCCTTAGGTTAGTTAGGTTTAAGTAGTTCTAAGTTCTAGGGGACAGATGACCTTAGAAGTTAAGTCCCATAATGCTCAGAGCCATTTGAACCAGTGTCTCCACATCTAGAATGGGCTCTGCACACGCGATACAAGAAATCGCACGGGTTGAGATTCGGTGAACGAGCAGGCCATCCAACTGCACCCCTCTCCCGATCCATCGACCAGGGAAGACAGGACTGAGATGCATCCGGACGTTAACGGCGAAGTGGGCTGGATCACCATCATGCAGCAGCCACATAACCCGTCAAACCATGATCCAGCAGGGGAAGTAAAGCCAACTGCAAGAAATGTCGATAGTTCCGGCCTGTTATGCGACGTGGAAGGAAGAGCGATCCCAAAATACACTATGTGATCAACAGTATCCGGACACCTGGCTGAAAATGACTTACAATTTCGTGGCGCCCTCCATCGGTAATGCTGGAACTCAATATGGTGTTGGCCCACCCTTAGCCTTAATGACAGCTTCCACTCTGGCAGCCATACGTTCAATCAGGTGCTGGAAGGTTTCTTGGGAAATGGGAGCCCATTCTTCACGATGTGCTGCACTGAGGATGTCGGACGGTGAGGCATGGCACGAAGCAGGCGTTCAAAAACATTCCGAAGGTGCTCTACAGAATTCAGGTCAGGACTCTATGCTGGCCAGTCCATTACAGGGATGTTGTTATCGTGTAACCACTCCGCCACAGGCCGTGAATTGTGAACAGGTGCACAATCGTGTTGAAAGATGCAATCGCCATCCCCGAATTGCACTTTTACAATGGGAAGCAAGAATGTGCTTAAAACATCAAAGTAGGCCTGTGCTGTGATACTGCCACGCAAAACAACAAGGGGTGCAAGCCCCCTCCATGAAAAACACGACCACACCATTACATCACAGCCTCCGAATTTTACTGTTGGCACTACACACGCTGGCAGATGATGTTCACCGGGCATTCGCCATACCCACACCATGCCATCAGATCGCCACATCGTGTACCGTGATTCGTCACTCCACACAACGTTTTTCCACTGTTCAGTCGTCCAATATTTACGCTTCTTACACCAAGCGAGGCGTCGTTTGGCATTTACCGGCGTGATGTGTGCCTTTTGAGCAGCCGCTCAACACCATTCAGTATGATGTTGGTCCACTCTTAGCTTTATGGCAGCTTCCACTCTCGCAGGCATACGTTCAATCAGGTGCTGGAATGTTTCTTGGGGAATGGCAGCCCATTCTTCACGGAGTGCTGCACTAAGAAGAGGTGTCGATGTTGGTCAGTGAGACCTGACACGAAGTCAGACTCTGTGCAGCACAGTCCATTATCGGGATGTTATTGTCGTGTTCTACAGAATTCAGGTCAGGACTCTATGCAGGCCATTCCATTACAGGGATGCTGTTATCGTGTAACCACTCCGCCACAGACCGTGCATTATGAACAGGTGCTCAAACGTGTTGAAAGATGCAATCGCCATCCCCGAATTTCTCTTCAACATGAAATCCAAGTTTTCTCATCTCCCGCCTAACTGTCATAGTGGTTACAGTGGATCCTGATGCCTTTTGGAATTCCTGTGTGATGGTCTGGATAGATGTCTGCCTATTACACATTACAGCCCTCTTCAAAAGTCGACGGTCTCTGTCAGTCAACAGACGAGGCCCGCCTGTACGCTTTTGTGCTGTACGTGCCCCTTCACGTTTCCACTTTACTATCACTTCGGGAACAGTGGACTTCAGTGTCAGGAGTGTGGAAATCTCGCGTACATACGTATGGCGCAAATGACACCCAATCACCTGTGCATGTTCGAAGTCCGTGAGTTGTATGGAGCACCCCATTCTGTTCTCTCACAATGTATGATGACTACTGAGGTCGCTGATATGGAGTACCTGGCAGTTGTTGGCAGCACAATGCACCTAATATGAAAAACGTATGTTTTTTGGAGGTGCTCGGATACTTTTGAGGCCGGCCGGTGTGGCCGAGCGGTTCTAGGCGCTTCAGACTGGAACCGCGCGACCGCTACGGTCGCAGGTTCGAATCCTGCCTCGGGCCTGGATGTGTGTGATGTCCTTAGGTTAGTTAGGTTTTAATAGTTCTAAGTTCTAGGGTAATGATGACTTCAGATGTTAAGTCCCATAGTGCTCAGAGCCATTTGAACCATTTTTGATACTTTTGATCACGTTGTGTATGTCGCCAATTATCCCGGCCCACATATTCCGACGGCACCGATGCTGATGATTCTCTGTCAACATACCATGGGGGTTCTGCACACTACCCCATAGATGACTGTTATGAAAGCTGAAGATACCACTCCGCATAAAGATGGTCTCATATGTGAATAGGATGGATGACACAAATCCCGAAATCGTGGTTGCCTGGTGAAGAAACCAGTGACAAAACTGCTCGCGATATGGAAAGTCTGTCGCTAGTAAACCCTGCACACCCTGTAAGTAGTAACAACTGTGATGGAGAATGTTCCACACGCTCGTCTGGCGGGCCAACTGCCTACTACTGACAAGGTGATCGCTTTCCACAGTGTTAATCAAATTTTCCTCCAAATCTGCTGTCCGAACATTTCGGGTACGTCCTTCATGAGTTCCTGCTTCCTGGAACGACCCTGTCTCAGACAAACGGCGAAACACTGTTGCAAACATTGAATGCTGTAGTCGTTGTCGGCGGGGATAGGTCTCCTGATACAGCATTGCTGCCCGCCGCCCGTTGCCATTTGCCTTTCCGTAAGTAAACAACATTTTGGCAAGCTCTCGATTCGAATACGAAACCATTGTGTGAATCGGACACAACATTACCAATTACTATGGCAGGAGAGAGCGCTAGGGCATGACGTATGAGGAACAGTACCACCATCTGGGAGGAAACTATGCACACTGTAACTGTGGCTGCTTGGTACATCGCTTATTAGACCCCAATCTCCGTAACAAAGTATGATTGAATAAATGGTCTCTTGCATGGAAACCATGCATTTTCAGACATAAGTTCATTAGATCCTTTTTGTTCCGTATCCTCTCATTGGCACACACACACACATACACACACACACACACACACACACACACACACACACACACACACATATATATATATATATATATATATATATATATATATATATATATATATATATATATATATGAAGAAGGGAACAGTGCCGGGTGATGATGAGCTCAGTGTTGACATCCTCAAACTGGCAGGAGAGGTAACAATAAATCACTTGGCAAAAGTATTTACTTCTTGCCTGCACTATGCTTCAATCCCACTATCGTGGAACAAGGCTAAGATTATTTTGATACACAAGAAAGGAAGTATTCACAATATTAAAAACTACCGTCCTATCAGATTGATCTCAACTTTGTACAAAAATTTCACAAAGATCTTGTTAAACCGAATTAGTTCCACCGTAGACTCAGCTCAACCTATAGAACAAGCAGGATTCCGAAGCAATTTTAGCGCTGTTGACCACATTCTGACCGTTAGTGAAGTGATAAGCAGAGCGAATGAATACCAACTGCCCATCTGCATTGCCTTTGTTGATTTTGAAAATGCATTTGACTCCGTTAGCCATGTAGCTGTCCTCCAAGCTTTGAGTGAGCAAGGAGTGGGAGCAGCCTACATTGAAGTGCTCAGGAAAATCTATGAGAATTCTTCAGCTTATGTTAACATCAACTCAAGAACTCCGCATCATGAGGCGTGTGAAGCAAGGCGATCCCATCTCCCCAAAACTGTTCTCCACTGTATTGGAAATGGCTATGTCAAAGCTGAGCTGGGAAGGTAAGGGAATTAGAATTAATGGAAGAAGGCTTACCAACTTGAGATTTGCTGATGATATTGCCTTACTGGCCAAAGACTTCGCAGAGCTCCAAAACTTACTTACAGATCTTGCATCGGAATGTCAGCTGGTTGGCTTGAACATGAACCTTTCCAAAACAAAAGTAATGTCCAACAAGTGGGTCCCAGCTGGAGATGTGAAAGTCAAGGACAGTCTACTAGAAGAGGTCAGTGAATACGTCTACCTTGGCCAGATTATAAATATGAAGGGAGACATAAGGCCAGAAATCTATCGACGCATCAAGCTTGGCTGGCAAGCATTTGGGAAGAATTCAATAGTATTCAGATCAAAAATGCCAGTACATCTGAAAAAAGCAGTATTTGATCAATGCATTCTCCCTCTGATGACGTATGGCTGCGAGACAGGGACATTGAACTCATTTACAAAAGGGAACCTTAGGACAGCACAGAGAGCCATGGAGAGATCAATGCTGGGCTATACAAGAAAGGGCAGATGACATCCGGTCTGTGGCGAAGGTTAATGACATCTTAGAGACAGTAGGTTCCTTGAAATGGCAGTGGGCTGGCCACGTAGCAAGAAGAAAAGACGACAGATGGACGAAGCTAGTACTGGAGTGGAGTCCGAGAGAGCACCAGAGGCATAGAGTAAGACCACCAGACAGATGGGACAAAGACATCAAGAAGATCGCTGGTAACACCTGGCAGAGAACTACCCAAGACCGTCCCACTTGGAGAAGACTGCTGAAAGCCTACCTGAATCCACGACTCGAAGAGGCCACATCATTTAATGATTGAATTGGCTGATTATATATATATATATATATATATATATATATATATATATATATATATATATTGACTGTGTGAAGACTAAAAGAAAATGGGAAAACAGTCATGGTGGCAGCAGAAATTGCTAGTCAGTGCATGTGGCTACTCAGCCACAGCGCCTTTATGTCGACTGCTCCTCAAAAATTTCTTATTCTCTACGCTTGCACAATACATTACACGCATTTCCAAATAAAATTACTGATCTGGTGCTGTGAGCAACGTAGCTCATAGTGTCAGAAGGGATGACATTACATCAGAGCATGTGCTGTCGAAAACAGATGGGTGCGTCTGTTCTCCAAGTTGATCATAGGCCGCAACTATCATTTGAGCACACGACACTGGTTCCTAGTTGCATAACAGCATGCATTTGAAGAGAAATTGCGCAATTTTAGTACGATTGCCGGCTCGTATTCGAAGAATAATGGCGTAATTTTAGTGTAGTAGTTACACTGTGCTGTAGAACATTAGCACATAATAACCGACCGCCACTGCTTTCCCGACAAAAATTTGATAGCGTTGCAGGTAATCACACTTGCCTGATTATGAATAACTTTCCCTGGAGCTACGATGCGCGACGAAGACTACTTTGCTATGGTACGTACTAAAGAGACATCAGCGAGAACCCTCGAAGTGTGCCGGTCGTCAGAACAACGGGATGAACCCGCCCAGCACTCTCAACAAGAACGTTTTTTGCACCAGTGCAACGTTATTTTGCACAATCTCCTCAGCCCATAGACAAAGAGTTAAGATGCACTGCATTCAACTGAAAAATATAGGTGCTGATTTTCGTGTTGGAACTTCTACTGTGTCGATTGGAAGAAGCATTAGAAGGTAGAAAGAGATTGAAGGCTTTTGTTCCTAAGTGATGACAAGCGAGCTCGAAAATCACAGGGCGACAACAAAAAAATGAAGATAACACACTTTTCATGTCGTTTAGTTCAAAGAGGGAGAGTGGTTTTACGATTTCAGGACCTACACTGCAGGAAGAAGCGATAAGTTTAAACAAGAATTTTCCTCATAATGATCCTAATTTCACAGCTAACCAGGGTTGGTTTCAAAGTTGGAAAGACTGACATGGAGCATGTCAGTTGTCATTGACTGGTGAAAGCCTTTAAGGGGATACAACAGCTGATGAAACTTTCGAAAATGAATCCAAAACGGTTTTTTCCTTTGGAAGGCTGTCTCCAGAATAAGTTTGTAACGCCAATTATTCTGACCTTTTTTATTGGATGCTAGTCCGTAAGACATTAGCTTCCAGATAAGATGATTGAAAATGACTATGTGAAAAATAACGACAGAATGACTGCAATGCAATGATGCGCCCGGAAAAAAAAATAACCCCACGTAAGGAATGAAAAAAATTCCCGTTCTTTAATATATGCGAGAAGACGCGCCTTGCCATTTTCCTAAACTCACAAAAGAATGCGTGTTTGGACAATTCGTGTTTTATGAACTTTTGCTTTGAAAGTTTTGTGCCAAATGTAAACAAAATTCGTAACAGAAGACGATTTTCCTTTGAAGACCATGCTATTGATCGACAGTGCAAGATTACATCTGGGTGTAGAAGAACTGCTCGGTGACAGCATTGACGTGCAATTTCTACCCCAAACTTAATGGCACCGTTGCAGCAAATGTATCAAGGAGTTCTGGAAAACATTAAGCGTGTCTATAGACAACTAATGAGAACGCTGTTGAAGAAGAGGTGTAAAATAGTGTGACAACACTTTTGAAATCAATAAATTCATATAATTTACATTCATATAATTTATATCATTGCTTGTGCTTGGAATCCTGTTTCCGAGTCGACAATCATGAAATCCTGGAGAAATCTAGGGTCACCTATTTTTTTAATCCACCGAAGCAGTTTGCACATTGAATAAAGAAACTGGTGACAATGTCAAACCATCGAAGTTCGTTGAAGCATTTGCAAACATTTCAGGGAGCTCAGACATAGTATTAGTGTAAGATGCCCTCAGGTGCGAGCATATTAAGTTTTAAAATTTTAATAGTTAACTGCCGAAGCATTCGCAACAAAGTGTCAGAGTATGAAGCGTTCCTGAAAAGCTGTGAAGCTTACACAATACTCGGTACAGAGAGCTGGTTAAAACCTGAAGTTGACAGCAGTGAGCTTATTGGAAAAAATGGAGTGTATATCGAAAGGAAAAGGGAAACGGAGGTAGCGTATTTGTCGCAGTAGACGAGACACTCAGATACACCGAGACAGGAATTGAAGCTGGATGGGAGATTGCTTGGACGTAAAATGATAATTGGATCCTTTTATTGACCACCACTCACCTCCTGATGTAACCAAAAACTTTAGAGAAAACTTCGTTTCACTAGTTCGTAAGCTCTCCAACTATAATGTAATCTTCAGTGGAGATTTTGGTTACCCAACAATTAGCTGAGAAGATTACAATTTCGTTACTGCTGGACATTCAAGACATGTTGTGAAACATTACTGAATGCCTTCTCTGAAAGCCATCTAGAAGGGATGGTTCAGAAGCCCAGTCATGATGGAAATCTATTAGATCTAATGGCAACTAAAAGGCCTGACCTCTTTGAGGATGGCCACATCCAAACTGATATCAGTGACCATGAGGTGGTTGTGGCATTGTTGATTACTAAAATACAAAAGGCAGCTAAAACAAGCAGAAAGATTTCTATGTTCAGCAAGCTAGACAGAGAACCAGTAGTATCATATCTCAATGAAGAGCTTGAAACTTTTAGTTCAGGATACGAGCATGTAAAAGAACTATGGTTCAAGACCAAAAAAATAGTTGACTGTATACTAAACAGATGTGTACCCTATAGAGCAGTTAAAGATGGAAGAGATCCTCAATGGTATACGGTATTGCATAGAAACTAATAAGGAAACAGAGACTACTGCATAATAGGTATAAAACAAAGCATAGGAAATTCTGGTCATATGTAAAAGCTGTTACTGGTACCAAAATTAGTGTCAGGTCAATCACTGGAAGATGAGAACGGCAGTGAAAATGAGGGTAGCAAAGAAAAAGCAGAAATTGTTAACTCTGTTTTGAAATATCCCTTTACCAAGGAAAACCCAAGAGAATTCCCCCGATGTAATTCTCATGTCACTGAAAAGATGAGTGAAATAAATATTAGTGTCAGTGGCGTTGAGAAACAACTGAATTCATTAGAACAGAACAGATTTCAGGGTCTGATGGAATTCCTATCAGTTTCTATAGTGAATTTGAGGCTGAATTAGTTCCTCTTTTAACTATAATCTGTCGTCGATCTCTCAAACAAAAAAACCGTGCCCAGTAGATGGAAAGGAAGCACAGGTCACAACCGTTAATAAGCATGGTTGATAGACGTGATCCACAAAACTACCTGTCCAATATCCTTGACATCGATTTGTTGCAGAACCATACAACATAATCTGAGCTAAAATATAATGAGATCTCTCGAACAGATTATCCTCCTCCATTCCAACCAGCTTCGATTCCTAAAAACATAGATCATTCGATCTTGTGAAATCCAACTCGCGCTTTCCTCACGTTGGATCAAGACATACAGGTAGATGCAGTATTTCTGAAAAGCATTTGATTCAGTACGACATCTTTGCTTATTATAAGTAAGATCGAGTGGAGAGTAGGTTATCAGTACGAGCTCAGATAATGATCATATCTCAGGGTCACTTCAGATGTCAGGTTAAACACTTCCAGTAGCTGTATTTGAGATCACCCTCCATTCTCCTCCCCTGAGGCAATCAACAGCAGTTGTGGAAGATCACGCAGGGCAACCCCTGTCCTACCCAGGTATCTGGTAGCAACTAGACTAGTTATGTTCCAGATTATGTCATAACTCGATACCAGTCACAGGTGATTGTCTGATATAAAATTGGAAGGAAACAGCTCCCATCTCTCGAGCAATGGAAACACCTTAAAATGGCGGGGAACATCACTCTACCCACCCTCCCCTAGACGAATAAGATTGAAGCTCCTCCCCCCCCCCCCCCCCCACCGTCTCATCATTTATAACTAGTTCACTTGGATAGGCCTCTCCATTCCAGCTCTGTGCACCATACGGAGAGGACCATCAGTTTTGTCTGTGGGCTGGGTGTTGGTATTTGTTATAAATAATAATAAATTAAATTTACTACAGTTATGTGAGCTTCGTCATTAAACGTCGAGGGAGAGAATCAGGGAGTGGGTAACTGCTATAAATTAATTGTATTACTAGACATATTATAATTGTGTAAATTTCATCATTTGAGATGTAGGGAGGAGGCCAGTGTATGAGTATTTGTTAATAACAAATTAAATTTGATATCATTGCTATTAAGCGAATTTAGTCATTCGGAGTACAGTAGATATGAACCATCCAAGCAGACATGTAAGTAATCACATTTTCCATTCTTTCCATATTTTTACCATTTTTTCGTATTCATCCATTTTTCCCATATTTTCTACAATTTTATCATTTTTACATACTTTTCTACATTTTTACACCTTTCATATTTTCAATATTTCGACATTTTAGCCGTTTTTGTGCATTGATCCATATTTTTCTATATCTTCCATGCTCTATATGTATATGTACAAGAATATATAATGTCTTATTGCATTTTAGCACAACAAATTATTTAACAACAAATATGCTGTTGCAGAGACTTTAAATGTTAAATATCACAAATCAATCTGTGAACAACTGACGATATAAACAAATTACCACTATGAGTTATTTAACAACAAATACGATGTTGCAGGGACCTTAAAGATAAACCAAAACCACAGTATAATAAATAAAGAAAATAAACTCGTGCGACACCACCCCTACATTACTGGTGTGTGTGTGTGTGTATGATGACACTTTCTGTGTTAAAATCTGCTTGTTCTCCTACTGGTAAAAATAAAGATGGCACGGCAAAATCTTGGTATATCTAAACTAAATTTATGACATCATAGTAAAAAGTCTGAGATTTACCTATGTTCAAGATATGTGTAAGCACTGCGTCTATAAGAAATACTACACTGGTGGCAGTACATGCTTGGATTACGAGGAAGTCGTCCCTGCATTCGCCGCATAAATGCGGGTCAAACATGGCCAATGAGTTGCCGATATTTGTAGACAACACTGTGAGTGGCTGTGGCTGCGACCGTCGCCACCACTGACTCCAAGTCATGAACAAGAGAGCAACACGTGCTTACCGAATACACAGCGCCAGCCCATGTCCTCCAAGAATTTGTAATATTTTCACAATGTGTGAGTAATTGTTCCATGACACAACCCACATGGTTGCTAACGGAATAGACATTGGTCCAAAAGCAGGCATTCAAGGAAGGCCATTGCATCCACCTGAATATCAGCAGAAGGTACTGACTTGCCGGCGGAAATATGTGGGTGGCGTAGCAGATAACCGCCAAGCACTTGCTTTACCTTCCCTCTTGTAACTGGGGCAGTAAGAAACAAGTCCCACAAACTAGCCTGCTTTAAATACTAGAGAAACTATGTGGGAGACATCAGTCTTGGTAAGCCAGTGCTGCCAAACCGAATAAAAAAGAGTAAGATAGTGTAAGCACTGCGTGTATAAGAAATACTACACTTTTAGAAGTACACGCTTGGATTACGAGGAACTCGCCCCTGCATTCGCCGGATAAATGCGGGTCAAACACGGCCAATGAGTTGCCGATATGCGTAGGCAACACAACTCAATATCTTATAGAAAGAAACCCTGCTTTAGCAGGCCATTGACGCCTCTGACGAGCCTGCTGCTGTACAGTAATTGCGGCTGTAGAGAGCTGCGCCGTTCACATGCTATCTGTCAATAAGCAGAGACGAATAATAATTTTGTCAGCTCCCACTTGATAACATTTCAAAGGCGCTCCGGTAAAATTCAGAATTTAGCAATTACATATAATGTGCTGCAATCGCTCCTGGCCTCCGACGCTGCCTCCAGCTGCCTGCATCGCCGCGTGCCTCCACCCTGGAGTCTGCGCGAATCTCACAATGGCGTATGGTGGACCCTTCGGAGATGTGCTGTCTCACGTACAGAGCATCCCCATCTCTCTAAGAAAAGCAAAGCATCTGTACTTTGAGCGTATACAAGTCTTTTAGCCGGGGAAGTGCCAGCATGCATACAATGCCCCACTCATTGGCTCCGAGCAGCCACAGGAAATCTTCCTATGCGTTAGAAATTGCCCACTCTCTGTCACTTCAGGTAACGAACAAATTTCTCATGCTGTCTCAGAAGATTCACATGCGTTCTCCAGATATTAATTTCACCACTTCTTAAAGACGCCTGCCCGATAGCACTTCCCACGCACCGGACAGGAGGCTGAGTGGTGGCTTCTGTGTTTGTGGCTGTCTGCCATGCCGTTGTTTCCTGTGGTGCGAAGTGGTCATGATAAGAGTAGCATGCTAGCCATCAGGAAGCGCCCACAGTACTCCGACAGTCTAAAATTTTTTTGTTACATGCCTCTCCAAACACCAACAACAATTGCAGTAACGACATACTACTAACAATAGCAGATATTTGCTGTACATGAAGAATTTATTAAATTGATTGTACTAAAAAAGGTTCTGATACTTCTATGATGACAAATATACAGTAAGTTGTGTCGTGGTGACAGACTGACCACCATTATGGGATCATTAAATATGCCTTTTGTTTATATTTGCAGTGGTAAACTATGACTGCTGTACCACAAGCCAAGTTCACAAATTGCTTTCTATCAAGAAAAATGAAGATCGAAATTAAAAATTAAAAAAGTTATTTTTAACCCATATAGTTTATAAGATTACTGGCCACACTTCATAGCAGTACATCTTTCGTTGCTTGCAGAAATGCTGTTACACACCTTTATTAATTTTGTAGAAGGATTTCTCTAAAAACAATCATGTAATGCTAGACTTCTTACCGTTATGTTTCAACAACACACGAATATTACATGAACTCAAATTGGGCTACGTCCTTTTCTGAAAATATTATTGAAACTGACATTCCTAGGCAACAAAGATTCTGTGTAAGACAAGAGAAAAATCAGGACTTGCACAGAGACATATAGAGAGTTCTTTTCTTCCCTTGCTCTATTGTTGTGAGTGGCGCAAGGTACCATACAGTCATCTGTGGAGCGTGTATGTTCTAAAAGAAAAATTTGGAAAGCATAACCAGATGAGACAACATGATCACATGACTGACATATAACCATATATTACTTCCCAGTAGACAAAAGGCAGAATGACTGTAGGCCTACTTATATGAAAACTTTAATAGGTAATGACTTTATATCTAATCGACACATTACCTCCTTTAGGTATCTACACACATCAAAAACAGTTTTGCATCACCCAGTTCCCAGAACTCCTGAAGATAGACGTTGACTGTGGATATTGTATCACAGACAAAGTCCCTTTGACTATTAAGAGATGTCACTAAACCTGTCCAGAGACGTAAACAACCATGCATGAGCAGCGCCTATTGCACGGAGGGGGTCCGACAGCTGATCAGTTCCAGTCGTTCCACCAGGAAGGAGGTACCCGGCTCGTGTTGTCTGTAGTTCCATCATGCCTAGACGGGCAGTACCGTGGTTTGATCGCGTCCGCATTGTTACTTTGTGTCAGGAAGGGCTTTCAGCAAGGGAAGTGACCAGGCGTCTCGAAGTGAACCAAAGCGATGTTGTTCGGACATGGAGGAGATACAGAGAGACAGGAACTGTCGATGACATGCCTCTCTCGGGCCGCCCAAGTGCTACTACTGCAGTGAATGACCGCTACGTACGGATTATGGCTCGGAGGAACCCTGACAGCAATGCCAATATGTTGAATAATGATTTTCGTGTAGTCACAGGACGTCGTATTACGACTCAAACTGTGCGCAATAGGCTGCATGATGCGCAACCGCCGGCCGGTGTGGCCGTGCGGTTCTAGGTGCTTCAGTTTGGAACCGCGTGACCGCTACGATCGCAGGTTCGAATCCTGCCTCCTTCGGTTAGTTAGGTTTAAGTAGTCCTAAGTTCTAGGGGACTGATGACCTCAGCTGTTGAGTCCCATAGTGCTCAGAGCCATTTGAACCATTTTTTAAATTTATTTTTATGCGCAACTTCACTCTCGACGTCTATAGCGAGGTCCATCATTGCAACCGTGGCAGCATGCAGCGTGGTACAGATGGGTCCAACAACATGCCGAATGGAAAGCTCAGGACTGCCATCACGTTCTCTTCACCAATGAGTCTCGCATATGCCTTTAACCAGACAATCGTCGTAGACATGTTTGGAGGCAACCTGGTCAGGCTAAACGCCTTAGACACACTGTCCAGAGAGTGCAGCAAAGTGGAGGTTCCCTGCTATTTTGGAGTGGCATTATGTGGGGCTGACGTACGCCGCTGGGGTCATGGAAGGCGCGGTAACGGCCGTACGATACATGAATGCCATCCTCCGACCGATAGTGCAACCATACCGGCAGTATATTGGCGAGGCATTCGTCTTCATGGACGACAGTTCGCGCCCCCAACGTGCACATCTTGTGGACGACTTCCTTCAGGATAACGACATCGCTCGCATAGAGTGGCCAGCATGTTCTCTAGACATGAGCCCTATCGAACATGCCTAGGACAGATTGAAAATGGCTGTTTGTGGGCGACGTGACCCACAAACCACTCTGAGGGATGTACGCCGAATTGCCGTTGAGGAGTGGGACAATCTGGATCTCAGTGCCTTGATGAACTTGTGGATAGTATGTCACGACGAATACAGGCTTGCATCAGTGCAAGAGGACGTGCTACTGGGTATTAGAGGTACCGGTGTGTACAGCAATCTGGACCACCACCTCTGAAGGTCTCGCTGTATGGTGGTAGAACATGCAATGTGTGGTTTTCATGAGGAATAAAAAGGGCGGAAATGATGTTTATGTTGGCCTGTATTCCAATTTTCTGTACAGGTTCCGGAACCGAGGTGATGTAATACTTTTTTTGATGTGTGTATATCTCTACCAGCGAGATAGTTAGACCTCTCCTTTGCATTATCAGATTTACTGTCACTAAATTTTTGCGCCTGCGCGACACATTATTTCATTTACGTATCTATATCTTTACCAGGAAGACAGTTAGGTCTCTTCTTTGTCTTATCAGGTTTACTGTTACTAGATTTTTACATATTCTTAACACTCGTCTGGCAAGGTGGCACTTTCGCCATACATAGAAACAAAACAATAAAACATGTTTCTCCAGTATTGATTCACTCAGCAGTGTAGTAAATGTCGTCCTTGCTGGAGTCTGTACTAAAAAAGGTCGTCTACACCACTCCCATCAGTCCTCTTATTTTTTTTATATAGAATACTAATATACAGTATTGCATCCTTGCCATTACCAAATATTCCGTTAAAACTACAGTCTTCTACAGCATGTACACATCCAGGTAAAATATAACACTTGAGTATTCTAATTTTAGGATCATCACAAGATTAACATATAAGCTCGTATTACTTCCCAGTAGACAAATTGCAGAACAGCAGTAGGACTACACATACAAAAATTTTAATAGGTAATGATTTTCATCTGCTCAATACATTGGCTCCAAGTCACATATATATATTTACCAGCAAGACAATTTGGCCACTCTTTTGCATTAACAGAATTACTGTCACTAGATTTTTCCTTGTTCGTAACACTGGCAAAAATCCCTGGGTAGGTGGCACTTTTGCTAGACACAGTAACTATAAGCAGTACAACATGTTTCCCCAGTATTGGTTCTATAAGCAGTATCTGACCCCAGTAGTGTGGGCGACGAATTGATTGCACTAATAATCAGTCATCCACTTCTCTCTGTCATTATGAAAGACTGTATTAAAACTGCATATATAAGGTGATACTTAAACTTTCAAATCGCTGTAGAAATAACACCACTCGTCAGAATGACGTCAAACTGCAAAGGAGTATTGTCAGAGAAGGGGGAAAACGAATGGTAGAAGAAAAATAAATAGTTACAAAATTTAGCAATAGATGGCGCTGTGAGCATCAAAATTTAATAGTGGTTAGTTACAAATCAGAAGTGAATCATACAACAATGCCTAAGATGTAAGTTTGACGTTAAAAGAACTGTACTACTCAGTGTGCATAGGTGTATAGGTGTGATACTGTTAGTTACGTAAGCCCATCCACCGCGGTAAGGTCATATCACATCGGATGGGAAAAATCGGTTTTTAATTGCCCTGAGGCCAAAAACCGCATAAAAAGCGTCACTCACATCGGTTTTTGATTGTCCTAAGACCGAAAACCGCGTAAAAAGTATCAATCAAAATCAAATCGGATTATTAATTTCCGTGTGACTGGCGCAAAACATGTTCAATATGCTCTCCACCGTCTTCTGCAACAAGTTGAACTCGAGAAACAGCATGTTCCACAACTGATCGAAGTGTTTCCAGGGTCACGTTCAGAATGTGTTGCGTAATGCGTGCCTTTAATGCAGCTAAGTTTGTAACCGGAACAGTGAGCACAACATCTTTCAGATAGCCCCACAGCCAGAAAACACACGGGTTACGATCAGGTGATCGGGACGGCCAGGCTGTAGGGAAATGGCAGCTGATAATGCTAGAATTTCCGAAATGGCGCTACACAAGCTGCTTAACTGGATTTGCAATGCGCGGAGGTGCGCCATCTTGCATAAAAATGGTCCCACCCACACATCCACGCTGTTGAAGAGCTGGAATGGCGTGGTTGCGCAAAAGACACTCATAGCGCTTACCAGTGACGGTACAGGACCGGAAGCACCTGTTCCTTCGCAAAAATATGGCCCTATGATAAATGATACCATAAACCCGCACCACACAGTGACCTTTTCAGGATGAAGTCGTACTGGCTGATTTGCGTGCCGATTTTCCGTTGCCCATATTCGACAATTCTGTATATTGACATATCCTGTCAGATGGAAGTTGTCATTGTCTGTCCACAATCTTCCACGACCAATCATTGTTCACTTCCATGCGAGAAACAAATTCTAAATAAAGGTCTCTCTTGCTGGCAGGTCAGCAGGAAGCAACTCGTGCACATGGGTAATTTTGAATGGCTAGCAAAGAAGGATGTTTCGTAGGATTTTATGAATCATGCTCATGGGTATGTACAATGGTCGGGCAATTCTCCGTGCACTACACGTTTGCACATATCACCACTCGTTTCCTCCTGCATTGCTGTGGCCACTGCTTACACCGACGTCGAATCAATTCATTTTCTCCCTCTACCAGGTTGCACACACACACACACACACACACACACACACACACACACACTCTCTCTCTCTCTCTCTCTCTCTCTCTCTCACACACACACACACACACACACACACACACACACACAAACTGTCTTTTCGAATTTCCGAATTATTTTCTCCAGACCCACGGCAGTCATCGGACCAACGCCTTTTTTCAAGTGTCCGGAACTTCTGCAGAACGACGTGTGCACAATCATCATTCTTGTAATACAGCTTTACACGCAGAGCGCGATCCTGCATTGAGACAGTCATGGCGAACGTCGCAGACGCGAAAGGAAGAAAAGCCGTTTACCCGGCGTGTTTATACCAACTTCAGTGGGTCGTGCGCATGACAGGCGTTTTCATTTACGTATTCTGACACATACAGCGCCATCTATTGATCAATTTTCACGGTATTTTTTTTCTTCTGTCATACGTTTTCCCCCTTCTCTGATAATATTCCGTTGCAATTTGACGCCATTCTGACCAGTGGTGTTATTTCTACAGTGTTTTGAAAGTTTAACTTTAATCATAATCACATCCCATACTGATTTATGAATATAATCTGATCATGATGGATGGACATCCATCCAGCAGAGCAACGTAGAATTTCACAAAGAGATAGGCCACAATACTACTGTCAGTACTGTGCAGCTGGTCCCGGCGGAGGTTCGAGTCCTCCCTCGGGTATGGGTGTGTGTGTTTGTCCTTAAGATAATTTAGGTTAAGTAGTGTGTAAGCTTAGGGACTGATGACCTTAGCAGTTAAGTCCCATAAGATTTCACGCACATTTTTTTACTGTCAGTATGCATCTCTGGTAGTTTGTGTAACCCACTGTTGCTCCTGATTACTTTGACTGTATGCACTTCTGCACATGTCAGCCATACTTCCTTTGATTCTGCGGAAGACGTTGGTTCGATCCCACATCATTGTGTCTTAGTATTTTTGTGTCTTTCACTTATCACACCTCCATTAATGTCATTTTCTTTGTATGAGCAGGGCAGTCACTGTAACAACATTTTCACGATAAATAAAAAGTAGGATACAGAGCATAGTTTCATAACTCATTATCTTTCGTGACTGCCAGGAATACTTATACTGCTGCACTAGTCGTCCATATTTACTATAATTCTCTGGAATGTGCTGCATTAGATCCCACATCAGTCTGGTATCTATCACTTCTCTCACATCAATTAATGTTTTCTATGTTTGCGTAGCGAAACCACTGGAAAGCGTATTTCCACGTTAAATAATTAAAACTACAAAGAATGCAGAGCATAGTTTTATAACCCATTATCACACATGATTATCAGCAATAAGTGTACTTCTACCCAAGTCTTTTATATTACTTTAGTTCTCCGAAATGTATTGTTTTAGATCCCTCATCAGCCAGTCTTTATATTTGTATCTATCACTTCTCTCATATCTATTAAAGTTTTCGCCGGCCGGAGTGGCCGTGCGATTCTAAGCGCTACAGTCTGGAACCGAGCGACTGCTACGGTCGCACGTTCGAATCCTGCCTCGGGCATGGATGTGTGTGATGTCCTTAGGTTTGTTAGGTTTAATTAGTTCTAAGTTCTAGGCGACTGACGACCTCAGAAGTTAAGTCGCATAGTGCTCAGAGCCATTTGAACCATTTATTAAAGTTTTCTTTGTGTGTTTATGGTAAACACTGGATTATGTTTGTCCTTACTGGCAGCAAACACCTCCGAAAGACCCAAGATGGCAGCACTTTCGGTCATACGCTCTAAGTGTGCATGTACTCGCAATTCGATTACACTATTCTGCGTGTGCTATGATGCGGGTTATCCAGGGCCAAGTGAAGGGTGTGATGTAATTTTTTTGCATGCATGTTACTCAACATACCAAAATGCATACTAATGGAGGAATCACTTTAACGTCACTGAGAAAGAGAGTAATTGCTTATTTCAAAAAATAATAATGCACGATAGTAAAACGTTTAACATTAAAAACCCCAAGGAACTCGCAGAATGGCAGATAGAGCTATCAACAGGCCTCGTCAGTGCAGCAGCTGCAGATCTATCCTTTCAGACAGTAGCGATGAGATACAGATAGCAATCGAGCTGAGAGCATCTTTGCACTTCCCTCTCTCTTTCTAGTGTGCGTTAACTCTCTCCCAACACAGTCAGCTGTGTATGTGTCAAAAACACTATATTTCCCACAACTGATACAGTTGGAGGGAACAATCAAAAAAGGACTAAATGTAAGATAAATGGCTTAAAATTAGACAAATGTTGAGCAATAGTATTAGGCGCTAATCTAAGTCAAATGGATACAACATAGGCCTTGTGTACCACATATTCCGATTTCTTTTTCTAAGTGTATGTGAGGCGTTATGTCTCTCTTATACCTAATTCTGCAGGGAGTAGTCAAGGACAGATTATTGTGTATCACTAATGTTTGAGAATGTGTTTTTCTTGGTTGGAAGGGCATTGGTCTTCAGACTTTCCCTTGTGTTTCCTGCTCCATGCCACTGCCTACAACAGTCGTCATGGAGTAACTGACCTGCAGATGATCTCACACAGATCGAAATCAGTCGCGTTTTAAAGCAAAAATATTTATTTTATGCCATCAATGCTATTAACTGACAAACCAGGGACTCCTAAGATACGACTTGGCAAACAAATGGTAATGAGATGGGGAGCTATTAATATCAATGGGGGCTACTCTGGGAAGAAGGTAGAGCTGGCAGAGGCTGCAAGTAAGATGGGGCTGGACGTTTTAGCTGTTAGTGACATTCGGGTAAGGGGTGAGAAAGAAGAGGAAGTGGGAGAATACAAGGTCTACCTGTCAGGAGTCAAAGCAGGAATAGCACAATGGGGTGTAGGGCTTTACATCAGGAAAGAAATGGAACGCAGCGTAGTTGCAATAAGGTATGTAAACGAACGACTGATGTGAATAGATTTGGCAGTGTCTAGCAAGTAAATTAGGATTGTGTCAGTATATTCGCATTGTGAAGGGACAGCTCAAGATAAGATGGATAGTTTTTATGAGGCACTCAGTGATGTAGTTGTTAGAGTAAAGGACAAGGACAGTGTTCTGCTCATGCGTGATTTTAACGCCAAGATTGGAAATCGAACAGAAGGGTATGAAAAGGTTATGGGTAAATTTGGAGAGGATATGGAGGCCAACAGGAACGGGAAACAGCTCTTGGATTTCTGTGCCAGTATGGGCTTAGTAATCACAAACTCCTTTTTTAAACATAAGAACATTCACCGGTATACTTGGGAAGGCAGGGGAACCAGATCTGTCATTGACTATATAATAACAGATCAGGAATTCAGGAAGGCTGTGAGGGACACACGTGTATTCAGGGGATTCTTTGATGACACTGATCATTATTTAATCTGCAGTGAAATTGGGATTGTGAGGCCGAAAGTGCAGGAGGTCAGGTCCATATGTAGGAGGATAAGAGTGGAGAAACTTCAGGATAAGGAAATCAGGCACAAGTACATAACAGCGATCTCAGAAAGGTACCAGTTAGTTGAATGTAGTCAATTACAGTCATTGGAAAAGGAATGGACAAGGTACAAGGACACAGTACTAGAAGTGGCTAAAGAATGTCTTGGAACAGTAGTCTGTAAAAGTAGGATGAAGCAAACAGCTTGGTGGAATGATACAGTCAAGGCAGCCTGTAAAAGGAAAAAGAAGGCGTATCAAAAATGGCTACATACCAGAACCCAGGTAGACAGAGAAAGTTATGTTGAAGAAAGAAGCAAAGCCAAACAGATAATTGCAGCATCCAAGAAGAAATCGTGGGAAGACTTTGGAAACAGGTTGGAGACTATGGGTCAAGCTGCTGGAAAACCATTCTGGAGTGTAATTAGCAATCTTCGAAAGGGAGGTAAGAAGGAAATGACAAGTATTTTGGACAGGTCAGGAAAACTGCTGGTGAATCCTGTGGATGCCTTGGGCAGATGGAGGGAATATTTTGAAGAGTTGCTCAATGTAGGTGAAAATGCGATCAGTAATGTTTCAGATTTCGAGGTGGAATGGGATAGGAATGATGATGGAAATAGGATCACATTTGAGGAAGTGGAAAAAATGGTCAATAGATTGCAGTGCAATAAAGCGGCTGGGATGGATGAAATTAAGTCGTAACTCATCAAATACAGTGGAATGTCAGGTCTTAAATGGCTACACAGGATAATTGAAATGGCCTGGGAGTCGGGACAGGTTCCATCAGACTGGACAAAAGCAGTAATCACACCAATCTTTAAACATGGAAACAGAAAAGATTGTAACAACTACAGAGGTATCTCTTTAATCAGCGTTGTGGGTAAAATCTTCTCAGGTATTGTTGAAAGGAAAGTGCGAGTATTAGTTGAGGACCAATTGGATGAAAATCAGTGTGGGTTTAGGCCTCTTAGAGGTTGTCAGGACCAGATCTTTAGCTTACGGCAAATAATGGAGAAGTGTTATGAGTGGAACAGGGAATTGTATCTATGCTTTAGAGATCTAGAAAAGGCATATGACCGGGTTCCTAGGAGGAAGTTATTGTCTGTTCTACAAGATTATGGAATAGGAGGCAAACTTTTGCAAGCAATTAAAGGTCTTTACATGGATAGTCAGGCAGCAGTTAGACTTGACGGTAAATTGAGTTCATGGTTCAGAGTAGTTTCAGGGGTAAGACAAGGCTGCAACCTGTCTCCACTGTTGTTCATATTATTTATGGATCATATGTTGAAAACAATAGACTGGCTGGGTGAGATTAAGATATGTGAACACAAAATAAGCAGTCTTGCATATGCGGATGACTTAGTTGTGATGGCAGATTCGATTGAAAGTTTGCAAAGTAATATTTCAGAGCTAGATCAGAAATGTAAGGACTATGGTATGAAGATTAGCATCTCCAAAACGAAAGTAATGTCAGTGGGAAAGAAATATAAACGGATTGAGTGCCAAATAGGAGGAACAAAGTTAGAACAGGTGGACGGTTTCAAGTACTTAGGATGCATATTCTCACAGGATGGCAACATAGTGAAAGAACTGGAAGCGAGGTGTAGCAAAGCTAATGCAGTGAGCGCTCAGCTACAATCTACTCTCTTCTGCAAGAAGGAAGTCAGTACCTGTGCACCGTTCAATCTTTCGACCAACTTTGTTGTATGGGAGCGAAAGCTGGGTGGATTCAGGTTACCTTATCAACAAGGTTGAGGCTACGGATATGAAAGTAGCTAGGATGATTGCAGGTACTAGTAGATGGGAACAATGGCAGGAGGGTGTGCACAATGAGGAAATCAAAGAAAAACTGGGGATGAACTCTATAAATGTAGCAGTCAGGGCGAACAGGCTTAGATGGTGGGGTCATGTTACACGCATGGGAGAAGCAAGGTTACCCGAGAGACTCATGGATTCAGCAGTAGAGGGTAGGAGGAGTCGGGGCAGACCGAGGAGAAGGTACCTGGATTCGGTTAAGAATGATTTTGAAGTAATAGGTTTAACATCAGAAGAGGCACCAATGTTAGCACTGAATAGGGGATCATGGAGGAACTGTATAAGGGGGGCTATGCTCCAGACTGAACGCTGAAAGGCATAATCAGTCTTAAATGATGACGATGATGATGATGAGAGAGAGAGAGGGGGGGGGGGGGAGCATTTTCTCCGTGGGGTCCACTGCAGATGTGAGATTTGTGTGGATCATTGCGTGTAGCTCCTGCAGATACGTGCAAATCTTTGTATGTAATTGTTTGGTTTCATATTTTATGCATGTATCTTTGGAATATAGTTGAATGAGAATCGACGAAACTATTATTCGTTTTGGCTTATTGACATATGGCTTATGAATACTGCAACTCTCTACAGTCTCATGCGGATGGAAGGAACAGGTATATAATTAGGATTTTTTCGTAGTTATTAACGAGTCCTACAGTGTGTGTATTTTGTATTGAACCGGGGACCTAGAAACGATGGAGAGGCTTCGTTCTGCCATAGCCCCAGTGGTCCACAACCCCACAACAGGCCACAGCAGTCCACCCACCTCATTGCGGTCTCACACCAAACCCAAGGTTATTGTGCAGTTCGGCCCCCAGTGGACACCCCCCCTCCCCTCCCCCCGTCCCTTTCAGGAACGTCTCATACCAGACGAGTGTGACCCCAAATGTTTGCATGGTAGAGTAATGATGGTGTACGCGTACATGGAGACATGTTTGCGCAGCAATTGCGGACACATTGTAACTGAGGTGGAGTAAGAGCAACCAGCCCGCATTCGCCGAGGAAGATGGAAAACCGCTTAAACCCATCCACAGGCCGGCTGGCACACCGGACCTCGACGCAAATCCGCCGGGCGGATTCGTGCTGGGAATCGGCACGCCTTCCTGCTCGGGAAGCAGCGCGTTAGACCGCGCGGCTAGCCGGGTGGGCGTTCGTATAGTGACATTACACACTAATAACACAGGGATTATTTGTTTAAAATAGTGTTAGTGTTATGGTAGCCAATCGTCTTCTTGTTCATTTTATTCCGCCAGGGACCGCTGGCTGACCAAGACTGATGTCATCTGTGCAATTTCTCTAGTATTAAAAGCAGGATGGTTTCAGGAGTTTGTTTATTATTGATCCAGAGAGAAAGGGGGCAGGGGACGGCGGGGAGAGCTTGGCGCTTATCTGATAAGCCGTCCACATATTTCTGTCCGCGGATAAGAACCTTTTTGCCAGTATTCATGTGGTTGAAATTGCCCTCCCTGAGTGCTTGCTTTCACAGCAGCGTCTTTTCCACCAGCATCTAGGGAACGATTGATTACTCGTACATTGTTAAACTGTGCTGCAAACTTCTGAGGGAGATGGGCTGGTGCAGTGTATTGTGGAGACAGGTTGAGATCTCCCGTTTTCGGCCTTGGGTTGGTGGTGGTGAGGTGACATCCATTAACAATCAAAGGGTTGCCTATCCACAGCTCACTGGTTGGGTTTGACCTGCATTTATCTGGCGAATTCAGGGACGAGTTTCTCGTAATCTAGGTCTGTGTTCGTAGCAGTGTAGTATTTGTTATACTACCACATCTATGCATGCCTTGGAAATAGGCAAACATCAGAATTTTTACTATGACGTCATAAATTTAGTTCGTGTTTACCGAGATTTTGCTGTGATGTCTTTATTTCTACCAACAGCAGAACGAGCTCGTTTTAACATTTCTCTTCAGTGGCACACACACACACACACACACACACACACACACACACACACAATACGCACACACACACACTAGTGATGTTGGAAGACATATTTTGTTTATCTATTTTGTTGTGGTATTTGTTTATCTTTAAGGTACTAACAACATCGTAATTGTTGTTAAAGAATAAGGTTGTAACTTTAATTTTGGTATACTGATATCGGTGCTAATAGACAATAAAAGCTGGTTAAAAGCCGTGATCTGTCTGGGGACGTTAACGGTGGATTACTGGGCAACTGTTTCATCAGATATTTAGCCTAGGTTTACCAACCAGACTAACATTCATGATAATCTTTTAATAGTCATACAAAACCGGTAATATATATATATATATATATATATATATATATATATATATATATATATATATATATATATATAAGGAGAATTTAAATAAAAAGAGAGAAATCAGTTTATATTTGGAAATTTATTTTAAGATTGTTCATTGAAATTTCAGCATATTATACGTGAGTTATAACTGAGCTGGTGCCTTATTTACGATTGAAAAGAATGTGAGATTGTAATCTTACGGAACACATAAAATATGGAGCCAAGATTTGGAAAACTGCATACAACACTCCATTCATAAAATAACACACGAAGAACATTGAAAGATAAGCAAGAAGAAATTAACCACAACCAACAGATTCAGTTTTTACCCAAAGAAATTACGTTCATACCACAATCCTGTCCGTCATGTAATTACCACACACTGGTATACTAAATTCATATTAACTCTTTGTGAAGTCTTCGCAAAAAGAATAGCTGAGGGCTACTTTGATGATTACACCACATGCTCCACGTGGTCAACTTGGTTTACACAAATCGTACAACTCCACAATAATTTTGATAATTAAAATACATTAGATCGAAAAGCAATTGACAAAAGAAAAACCTTGAACTGGTTACTAATGTCTTACTATTAACCTGATGGGTCAAACAGTTACATACGCACGTGGTACTGGTCTCGCAAAGTACACCCCACGTGGGTTGAACATAAAGAAAAGCATAAAGAAAAGTTGCTATATAAAAAATATTCTCAAGACGAGACGTTATAATCTCACGCACATTCGGATTTAAGATTGATGAACTTAGTTAGAGTTACTGATCAACACGTGGTTCCACTTTACTCACAAAGTAGTAACAAAGCAACTACCGGAAAATAATCTGAACTTCAAGCGATAATTACACTGCGCTGCAATTTAAGATAACATCGGATATTTTAGACCTAAACCCGAAATAAAGGTGATTAAATTTTCAGTTAGGCTGAACTTAAGAAATCCATTGTCCTACGGACTTAACAGACACGCGCTTAGCCGGAGATCTTACCACTTCAGACGCTCGCCACGGCCACACTGCAACTGCCTTACTGCCGAGCGTGCTTCCTGAGGGTGGCTCTCAAAGACCAACGGAAGTGGCCAGAGGGGCAGCTTCCTATACCAACATGACAACGGACGGACAGGACCATACTAAGGATAGAAACCTCTTTGCTTTTAGGAAGCGTAGCTACCTGTTCCAACGTTGGTCCTACTGTTCTCTAGCAGACAGCCTTGTCTGCTACCCTCAAGCATGCAACTAGAAATACATATGCTCATTCATCCTCTCACACAAAAGGGAAGGGGGATGACAGTATCTTATCATATACAGTATATAAAAGAAAGCGGATGTAGGTTCCGTATGAGACTGTGTGACATGAATTACATATAAGAATTACATATAAACTGTGCTTTAAAGTGTAGTAGTGTGATAGATCGTTCTTGTTTATGTGTAAAAGTAACACGTTCCACTGCTCAGTCTCCTCCCAGATAGTCAGAAACGCCACAGTACATTTAGAAGAGGAATTTATTCCATAAATGGCAACAGATTTAAGAAATTAAACATGAAAGGAATCCAACAGTGACCTTTCATAACCCCAACGCTCCGGGAAAAGACTGTGCAGGGAATTTTCTGGCCATGCTAGGACATTCCCAAGCAGGCTTCTCACACCCTACTTAAACCAAAAGTGTAAAAGAAAAGGCAAAAGGACACCAGCTACTTGCTAAAACACAATAATTTCAACACATCTTTAGAATCTACCAATTTCAAACAGAAAAAAAGAACAATCTGTGACACCTATTTAAAAGGTAGTGTAGACCTAATTCGGTCAGCAAGTAAAAACAATGGTTCCTGTGTCATTAATATGAAAACAATTTCTGGTTGTTACCCTTTTGGAGTTCACCAGTATTTGCTCATTGCAAGAGCCAACTGATCACAGGAAAATTTATGACTGTTTATTAACAAGCAAAATTTATGAAAATAGCAAAGGTGCCACAGCAATTAAAAAAGGAACATCAAATAACATCGGTATTAAAAAGCAGAACATAACAATGCACAATCTGCAAAAGCAACAAAATGATAAGAGAAAAAACATGTTTTACAAAGTGGTTATCGCAAAAAAATTCTATATCGTATAAAACTAATAATTTGTAGAATTAAAATAACTATGTGGCACTCATTTAATCACTCTACTATATTTCAATTAGCTAGCAAACAATGAGCACTGTCATTATACTGAAACTACAATAATTATGTGATTGTTACCCTTAAGGGGTTCCTCACAGTAAATATGCCCCATGCAAAGGCTAATCGATCACAGTTCAATGAGAATAAAAAGCTATCTGACTGATAAACGAAGCAATGCCACAACAATGAATTTACGAAACAAAATATCACAAATCTAATACATCACACAAAAACAAACATTGATAAATAAAACAGTACAATAGTCAACATCTGAAACAAAAAAAAACACCTATAAATAAAACACCTGCTAAATACAAGAGTCAAAGTCTAAAAAAGATAAATAGAACACCTGCAAAATACAAGAGTCAGTCTAATAAACATCAATAAATCGAACTCCTGCAAAACACACGAGTCAGAGTTTTTCTGACAGAAACACATGTATATGCACTGGACTAAGAACCGTATAATCACTGTTCACTGACACACTCAGTACTTCCACTGTTCCGAGGCACAATATAGGGGAAAGAGGGGGGGTTCGTCGCCGCAGCTGTCAGTAGGGATTTTTTTTTTTTGTCCATCTGTTGCGTGCGATCCCGCCGTCTCTGCCCTCTCATGAAGTTTCTCCCGTGTCACGTCATCTCGATTTGGTTCCATGTTTGTGTTGTCAAATTCGTGCGGTATCCTCGTTTGACACGCCAGGTTGATATTCCTGGGCAAGGATGACACTTAATGGCTCTTCTTTTGTGCCACCCTTAGCGACCAGAGAACATCGAACCATGATTTACTGTCGCTTGACAGTGGGCATCCGTCAGGAGATGTTGATAGGCGTCATTGAAGTCTGCCAGTTACTCTGGACAGTATGTGTCAAAAGGCTCCACGCCCTTTGTGTTGTTACATTCTTGGGTTATCCTCAATTGGCTCGCCGGTTTGATATTCCTGGGCAAGGATGACACTTAATGGCTCTTCTTTTGTGCCACCCTTAGCGACCAGAGAACATCGAACCATGATTTACTGTCGCTTGACAGTAGGCATCCATCAGGAAATGTCGATAGGCGTCGTTGACGTCTGCAAGTTTCTCTGGGCAGTACCTGTCAAAAGGCTCCACGCCCCTTGTGTTGTTTCACCGCGGCCGTCTCGTCACGGTCGCGTGCGTGTGGTGCGTTGCCAGCAGATGGATTTCCGCGCGGTGGACCACTCGCCCATCTCAGGTCATCGCCTCGAGGAAGGGTCGCCCGGGGCGGCCGCCCATTAGCTCCAGGTACAAGGGAAAGTGTTTGCCGCGTACCTTCTTTTGTTGTCGGCCGCGCTCCCAAAGTGGCCTGGCTGACAGCGTGTCCTGCTGGGAAACCCGCCAGTTTACAACTAGTCCGGCTGCTCCCGCTGTCTCTTAAGAGTTTTGCCGGTTCGCTTTCACGTTCTCAACTGCATTCACAGAAATTTTTCATCATCCTTATGTGATTACAAAATGTCATACATAATACCACTTAGTATTGTCTTTCACAATTTTTAAGAACAAAGTGAGACTTAATATTTTTTTTTAAATAAAAAAAAATTAGATGAATCGACAATATAAAATAAAATTTAAATGACTTGACAACGTAAAAAAAATAAAAGTGAAATGACTTGACAGTATAAAAATAAAAATCTAAATGAACTGACAATATAATATTTAAATCCACATCACTAATGTGGTTCACTTACGTTTTAATAAATCAAATGCTATTTATTAATTCACTAAAATGAATAGGATTATGCCTTGTGCAAGAATAGGTCAGGACAGCATAGGGTTCACATGTTATTACACACACATACATGCACACCTGTTGTCTATTCTACAAACTAACTACCCATAAACATGCATTACTCAATATTCTACTTCTATCCACTACTAGTTAACCCAATAATCTACTTCAATGCTATTTCAACACCGTGTATATACCACTACAACATTGTTCTAATTCGTCCTCTTCTTGACGCTCGCGGCATACGTCTTGTCACATGATAAATATGGAGAACTTTCCTTAAACATACACATTAAAAAGAACAATGGTTATTTACACGCCAAAACATTTATACCAGTTCGCACACCTGAAAAGAGACTCGCAATTATACATTTATCATACTCATATATTCACACATAAAACAGTAAGAAAATTTCACCTAAAATTACGTTATCACAACAATTAATCACGCAGATGACTCTGAGAAGGTTAAAAATATTTGCATTATACAGGTTATATTACATTTTCTTACCCATTTTGCTGCGATTTCGTTCCTTCTTTACGTTACCTTTCGCTTCCAAATCAGTTATTTCGCCTGTGGTGGTTATTCTGGATTCATTTCTCATGAATGGCAAAATTGTGGTCACCTCTATTCTGTAAAACAGTATCATCTTAACATATTGAACTTACAACAGACACAAAAGATCCGAATCCTCCTGTAGTTTAAATGACAAATGTTTTGCTTTATCCTTATTACCTTAAACCAAGCTTTCCTTCGTTCCCATAATCAAAATTATTTAATCATCCTCTACCTTCAAGAGGGAAATTTCCTCAGTACAAATCATATAGGCTGCAGTGCATCCCGCACCAGCGAAAACAGTAAGCTGTAATGCTCACAGCATCAGCAAAACACATAAACGTCGCTTTTCTAGGACAAGTATTAACGCAGAATAATTTTTTAGGCTTTGGCTCAACATCAATCAAGACTACAAAAAGGATCCATATTTCCAGTCCATTCTCCATTTGCTGAAAAGCTGCTCGTATTTGACTACCACAATAATGTTTCAGAGCCACGTAAATTACACAAACCACAATTCTTCTTTCACCTTGAAGGGAATCAATATACTTACGAAATCCACAGACAGCACATTACGTACTCAGCTATAAAGAACAAAAAAAGACATATATCATCAATATTAACATATCATCGCATATTGGAAGCCAATGGTTCAACAATCGTATTATCGCATCCTGTTTTCAAGATTCCAAACTTACTCATTCCTTTCTCAGAGTTCTCCTATCTTAAAATATTCATACAGCACGCATACTATAGTAAGAGATCCTCATTTATACTGACAGATATAGAATAGTAATAGATAGATAGTAGCACTGAAAGCAGAAAATCTGAAACAAGGCTACTAACAGCTGGGGACCTGGGTTTGCCAGACCCATAATACCCACAGATCAGATATTCCCCTGAGTTTCATCTTAACATGTATTTGTCTCTTGTCCTCCGCCCCAGTCTGCTTCAATCGTTCTACTTGCTGTTCCAGCGCATGAATCGCTAGACTGTTGTCCGCTATTGTGTTGCTAACGGACGTGGGACAATGCGTTTCCGCCTCTTGGACCCTCGAAAGTACCTGCTGGTGTTCCCTTTGCAATTCTTCCCTCAGCTCTTGGCAATTCCTAAGTAGCCGTTCTTCGCTTTCTTCAGACTCGGCATCGCCACTACGCCTGCCCCATTCCAAGGCTTGCAGACGGTCAACGATTTGTTCAAATGCACGGCCCAACTCCTTCATAATATCACCCTTCACTTCACTTGCCAGACCGCTCATTCTTTGTGCGACACCATCGGACACTCTCTGCATCGACCCGCCAACCTTATTTGTCTGCTGTATTAGTTTTTCGTCTATTTGCTCGCCTAGCTCGCGGATCGATTTTTCAGATTTCTGCGTCATTTGTTCACCTAGCTCTCGGATCGATTTTTCGGATGATTCTTTTTGTTCTCGGAACGATTTTTCAGATTTCTGCGTCATTTGATCGCCTAGCTCTCGGATCGATTTTTCAGATTTCTGGGTCATTTGTTCCCCTAGCTCGCGGATCGATTTTTCAAAGCTCTGCGTCATTTGTTCCCCTAGCTCGCGGATCGATTTTTCAAATGATTCTGTTTGTTCTCGGAACAATTTTTCTGATTTCTGCGTCATTTGTTCCCCTAGCTCGCGGATCGATTTTTCTGTGTTTTCTTTGTCTTGTTGCAATAAGGCTTTCATGAGTTCTGCCAATTCAATTTGGTTAGTTAGAGGCAAATTAATTTCTGGCTCTGATGTGAGCCCGTTCGTGCTGTTTTGCATTTCGTCTGAAGTATTCCACATTGCATTTTCGGAACCGCCCGACGCGTTAATATTGGAAATCAAATTATCCCCTTGGTCCATGTTGCTTAAGTTGTTGGACCGCTTACTTTTAGCTTGGTTACGTGTTTGCATTAGTGCAATTTATACTCAGTACGCAACACACTAATCACAATAAATGTGTCCCCCAAAAATTACGACAGTCACACGAAAGATACCCAACCTAGTACACACTTTTTCACACGCAAAATAAAATTTTTATCTTTGATCGAAACAGTGGAATTTACAAGCGAGAATAAAAAACACACAGACAAATAAAACACACAAATATAAAAAACAAAACAAGACAAACAACGCAACGCCGATCAACAACGCCGTGAATCTTTTGAAAGTTTGCTCGGAAACAACGCAGAAGTTGTTTGAGCGCTGTAGAAGAAAAAAAAAATTAAGATTATAACACGCTCGCAATCTAACATTTCAGAGATTCCAGAGTCTAGCGGAATCACAGAACAGGGTCGCCATGTGTAATATTGTAACTTCAATTCGGTATGCTGATATCGGTGCTAATAGACAATAAAAGCTGGTTAAAAGCCGTGATCTGTCTGGGGACGTTAACGGTGGATTACTGGGCAACTGTTTCATCAGATATTTGGTCTAGGTTTACCAACCAGACTAACATTCATGATAATCTTTTAATAGTCATACAAAACCGGTAATATATATATATATATATATATATATATATATATATATATATATATATATATATATATATATATATATAAGGAGAATTTAAATAAAAAGAGAGAAATCAGTTTATATTTGGAAATTTATTTTAAGATTGTTCATTGAAATTTTAGCATATTATACGTGAGTTACAACTGAGCTGGTGCCTTATTTACGATTGAAAAGAATGTGAGATTGTAATCTTACGGAACACATAAAATATGGAGCCAAGATTTGGAAAACTGCATACAACACTCCATTCATAAAATAACACACGAAGAACATTGAAAGATAAGCAAGAAGAAATTAACCACAACCAACAGATTCAGTTTTTTCCCAAAGAAATTACGTTCATACCACAATCCTGTCAGTCATGTAATTACCACACACTGGTATACTAAATTCATATTAACTCTTTGTGAAGTCTTCGCAAAAAGAATAGCTGAGGGCTACTTTGATGATTACACCACATGCTCCACGTGGTCAACTTGGTTTACACAAATCGTACAACTCCACAATAATTTTGATAATTAAAATACATTAGATCGAAAAGCAATTGACAAAAGAAAAACCTTGAACTGGTTACTAACGTCTTACTATTAACCTGATGGGTCAAACAGTTATATACGCACGTGGTACTGGTCTCGCAAAGTACACCCCACGTGGGTTGAACATAAAGAAAAGCATAAAGAAAAGTTGCTATATAAAAAAAATATTCTCAAGACGAGACGTTATAATCTCACGCACATTCGGATTTAAGATTGATGAACTTAGTTAGAGTTACTGATCAACACGTGGTTCCACTTTACTCACAAAGTAGTAACAAAGCAACTACCGGAAAATAATCTGAACTTCAAGCGATAATTACACTGTGCTGCAATTTAAGATAACATCGGATATTTTAGACCTAAACCCGAAATAAAGGTGATTAAATTTTCAGTTAGGCTGAACTTAAGAAATCCATTGTCCTACGGACTTAACAGACACGCGCTTAGCCGGAGATCTTACCACTTCAGACGCTCGCCACGGCCACACTGCAACTGCCTTACTGCCGAGCGTGCTTCCTGAGGGTGGCTCCCAAAGACCAACGGAAGTGGCCAGAGGGGCAGCTTCCTATACCAACATGACAACGGACGGACAGGACCATACTAAGGATAGAAACCTCTTTGCTTTTAGGAAGCGTAGCTACCTGTTCCAACGTTGGTCCTACTGTTCTCTAGCAGACAGCCTTGTCTGCTACCCTCAAGCATGCAACTAAAAAAACATATGCTCATTCATCCTCTCACACAAAAGGGAAGGGGGATGACAGTATCTTATCATATACAGTATATAAAAGAAAGCGGATGTAGGTTCCGTATGAGACTGTGTGACATGAATTACATATAAGAATTACATATAAACTGTGCTTTAAAGTGTAGTAGTGTGATAGATCGTTCTTGTTTATGTGTAAAAGTAACACGTTCCACTGCTCAGTCTCCTCCCAGATAGTCAGAAACGCCACAGTACATTTAGAAGAGGAATTTATTCCATAAATGGCAACAGATTTAAGAAATTAAACATGAAAGGAATCCAACAGAGACCTTTCAAGAATGCATTGTGGTTATTTATTTATTTCGTAATTCTTTAATAAATGCTCTATAGTATCTGTGCAGCAGCCTATTTATTGCTAAATAATTCTTGCAATAGTTAACAATAAGACTATATATATTCTTGTACATTTACACATACACCATGGAGGACATGAAAAAGTGGGGTATAATACATAAGAAATGGTTAACTTGTCGAAAATGTGGAAAATAAGAAAAATTTTAAAAATAGAGAAAAATTCATAGAAATAGTAACATTCCAGATACTGTGGAAAAATGGTAAAATGCGAAAAAATCATAAAAATGTCTAAAAACAAAAAAGTGGAGAATGAGGGTACTTACATGTCTGTTTGGTGGTTGGTCTCTGCTGACAGCTCAAATGACTATATTCATTCAACTGTAGTGATATTAAATTTAATTTCTGTTATCAAATACATAACAGTGGTCCCCTCCCTAGACCTTGAATAACGAAACTTCAATTATTCTAATAAATTTATTATTATTTACAACAAATAGCAATACCCTGACCTCAAAGAAACCTGATGGTCCTCTTCCTAACGTGCACAGAGCTCGAATGGAGAGGATTACCTCAACGAAACAACTTATAAAGGATGAGGGGTTGGGGGGTGGGGAGGGGGAGCTTGAATGTTATTGATGCAGAAGGGAGGGGAGGCGTTTCCCACCATTTTAACGTGTTTCCATTGGTTGAGAGATTGGAGGGATTTCCCACTAATTTCATATCACACAAGCACATGTGACCAGGTATCAAGTTATGTCATTGCCTTGAATATAACTGGTCCAATTGCCGAAGAGAGTGGGTAGGATGGTGTTCTCCTGGGTGACTGCACAATTTCTGGTGATTCCTCATAAGGAGGAGAATGGTGATCTAGAATATAATTAGTTCAAGTGAGTAACCTGACACCGGAAGTGACCTTGAGATAGGATCGTGATCTGAAATTTATTGGTCATGATAACCTGTTATGAGGTACCAAGCGATACTTGTGACAGGACTGAGGATTTTTGCCTGGGAAGACAGAGCAAGATATCTTGGATGAAAGGTTTGCAGAAGTAAAATCAGGTGTGCCAGGGGAAACATGTTGGGACCCTTTCTGTTCATGTTGTATACAGTATTAATGACCTTGCAGGCAATATTAATAAAAACCTCAGACTCTTTGTAGATGACACAGTTCTCTATAATGAACTTTTATCTGAAAGAAGCTACATATATATTCAGTCAGATCTTCATAAGATTTCAAAATGGTGCAATGATTAAATACATGTGTGTAAAACTTAGTAGAGGATGATCACATAGGCTCCATCAGGGGTAAAGCAGGTGGTAGTGTTCGGTTTATAGGTAGAAAGCTGGGAAAATGCAATCAGCCTACAAAAGGGAGTGCTTGCAAATCGCTTGTGTGGCCCGTCCTAGAATATTGCTCAAGTGGGCAGCACCCATACCGAGTGATACTAACCCTAAGAGAGTATATGAAGAAGGGCAACATGAATGGTCACAGGTGTGTATGATGTGTGGCAAGTGTTATGGAGATGCTCAAGAAACTGAACTGGCAGACTCTTGAAGACATATGTAAACAATACTAGGAAAGCCTACTTACAAAGTTTCAGGAACCGGCTTTAAATGGTTGATCTAAGAATACACTGTAACCCCCCATGTATGGCATCCATAGGAATCGTGAGGACAAGATTCGATTAATTACAGCACACAAGGAGGTATTTAAATGATGATTCTTCCCGCACTTCATATGTGAAAGGAATGGAAAAAACCATAATAACAGATACAGTGAGATGTACCCTCCACCATTCACCTCGCAGTAGTTTGCACATTGTAGACGTAGACATAGGTCTTAATGAAGTAAATTACTGGTTGCCAAATGATGATTTCTCATGACGAAATTATCGCCGTTTGTTAGTCTGCAGGCAGTGATGAGAGTGATGATAGATTAGCTGATGAAATTGGCGCTCAGTCTGAAGACACCGGGACACATATACAGACAACAATGCAGCTGTACAAAACTACATCATGTTGCACATAAACGATTTGCGAATCTTGCTGAAAAGAATCTTGCTGATTATTTCAGAATTTAAAATTCACTGTGTTATTATTTCAAGGCCTGGCCAAATTTAGAAAAATTAATGTGTAATATGCATCCTGGAGATGCTAAAAAAAATGAATTGGCAGACTCTTGAAGACAGATGTAAAAAATGCTGTGAAAATAAACATAATGTGTGTGTTTACAGCGTTTAACACATGTCATTCCAATTTCTTTCCAAATTTCCTGATCAACTGCGTTTCTGGCAGTCACTATGATATTCAGTCCCACCTAATCGGGATAAACGAGGTTCCACTGTACTGAAATTTTTAAAAATAATATTTTATTAGCTTAAGATAACATATCTGAGATCTGCACGCTACAGAAGAAAGCGGTAAGTGATCCAACTATGTTAGGTTTCAGAAAGAACTGAACTTGAACATTGAGGACGCCGAAAATATGACAGTCCTGTACAAGTATTCCCCGACGCTGGTGTCCTCGTGGGGCATCGACAGCAGCAGCCTGGAAGTGAGCCCCAGTGTTCCGCATAGAGAGCACAATGTCACTGGGTGAGTGCAAACAACATATACGTAAGCTCATCAGGCGAAATATTAGTCATCCCCTTAAAATAGCACATTGGATGCTTTGGAGCGCTGCGGTTGGTGTACGGCTGGTACCAGGCGCTCGTGTGACCATTCACAGCTGACGTAAGTGATGGCAGTGAAGTGATGTGTATGTGCCAGTTGGTTGTACGGAATCAGCACGATGAGATGGGTTGAGTGGGGATGTGACAGAACGGAAGGAAGGAGCTGTTGTGTGTGGGATGTGTTCATCCCACGACCACACCATGGATAAAGCTGCCGATTGTGTTGCTATACCAGCCTGGTCTGCCCAGTGTGTCTATCACAAATGTATCACTCATAGCCATGTAGCACGGCATAAGAAAAGTAGTCGCCAAAAAGACACTGACGAAAAAAAAATCGCAGCACCAAAAATAATTACTGTAAAGTAATGAAATTTTGGGAATACATTTGCCTGGCTAACATATTTAATTAACATTGTAAGAGCCCGCCCGGTTAGCTGTGCAGTCTAATGCACTGCTTACCGGGCAGGAAGGCATGCCAGTTCTTGGCACGGATCCGCCCAGCAGATTAGTGTCAAGGTCTGTTGGCCGGCCAGTCTGTGGATGGTTTTTAAGGCGGTTTTCCATTTGCCTCGGCGAATGTGGGCTGGTTCCTCTTATTCTGCCTCGGTTAAACTACGTCGGCGATTGCTGCACAAACAACAAACACTGTCTCTATGTACGCGTACACCACAATTACTCTACCACGCAAACGTTTGGGGTTACACTTATCTGGTATGAGACGTTCCAGGGGGTGGGGAGGGGGGGAGGGGTCCACTGGCGGCCGAACCGCACAACCGCACAATAACCCAGGGCTCGGTGAGGGGCAGCGGTGGGGTGAGTGAACTGCTGTAGCCTGTTGTGGGGTTGAGGTCCCCAGTTCAATACTATACAACATTGTAGGATCACAGATTAATGTAAGCGCGAGATAAGCCATTGTAAATGTGAAATGCTGGTACATTAATAATTGGCGAATCGGCAGTATGTTGGACGCAAGAGTGGAAATATGCATGCATTGTGTTGTGTAGGTGTCGGATGTCAATTTGTGGAACAGATTTCTATGCCTGCTGCACTTGATCAGTCAATATACAGGGTGACACAAGGGAGACAGACGGTTTTTAAGAAATAATACTCAGCCAACTTTAAAATTAATGCCTGTTTATTTACACAAAATCAAAGCTCATTATTTGCCATTTTAGTTAAAAAAGTTATTTGTGAAATATAATGTCGTCAAGGTGATGTCCATCATTTCGAATGCAGAATTCAAGTCTCTTCTCAAAATCCTCCATCACACTGACTAAAATCTCTGCAGGGATGGGAGCAATTTCTTGAATGATTGCATTCTTCAACTCGTCCAAATTTCGTGGTTTGTGGTTATAGACACAGTTCTTAAGGTAACCCCACAGAAAAAAGTCACATACTGAAAAGTCGGGAGACCTGGGAGGCCAAGAAACATTGCCAAAACGTGAGATAATCCGGCCAGGAAACATGCGTCTAAGAACTGTCATTGAAGTGTTTGCGGTGTGCGATGTTACCCCATCCTGCTGGAACAAAAACATGTTTTAGAGGGATTCGTCGTCTTCATAGTTCTGGTTTCAAGAATGTTTCAAGCATACGAATGTAACGAACCGAATTAACAGTAACTGTGGCCCCGTTTTCTTCAAGAAAATAAGGTCCAATAATGCCAACAGAGCCAAGACCACACCAGACTGTTGCTTTTTCTGAGTGTAGAGGACGCTGGTGGATAAGGTGTGGATGCTCTGGAGCCCAGTAACGTAGGTCTTGCTTGTTCACGGTCCCGTTTAAATGAAAATGAGCTTCATCGCTCATCAATAAAATTTCATTTTCATTAGATCCCAAAATCACTAGCATTCTGTAAGCGAAGTCTTCTCGTACAGCAAAATCAGTTTCCTTAAGTTGTTGGACAATGAGCATTTTGTAGGGACGGGATTTTAATTCTTTATGCAAAATTCGTCGAACCGATTCACGATTGATTCGTTAACTCACTAGCATGACATTTAGCTGACCGTCCTGGGCTTCTGGCCGCCGCTTGCCTTACCCTTTCAACATTTTCTGGTGTCGTTACTCTGCGTCTCGGGCCACAATGCTTCTTATCCAGTATGTTTCCAGTTGATCTGAAGTTTTCCACCCATCTGAGGATTGTGTTATGGCTCGGAACAGCTCCATGTCGACCGACATTAAACCGCGCACGAAACAATCGCTGCATAGCAATAACAGACTCACCATTTTTCACGAAACTGTCGTAGACAAACACTCGAGGTTGCAAGTCCCACTGCTCCATAGTGACTGAGTAAATGAAATGGCGTCTTGTGTGGATCAGAACTATCCCCACCACGGCCTCCTCCCACCACCGCGCCCTCAGTACTACGCAGTTCAAAACCGTCCGTCTCCTGTGTGTCACCCTGTAGTTAATGCTGTTTGTGGATGAAGCTGGAGTTGTTATCCAATGATGTCCCATATGTGCTCGATTAATGACCGATCTGGTAATTGAGCAGGCCAAGGCAACGTTTCAACATTCTGTAGAGCATGTTGGGTTACAACAGCGATATTTTGGAAAACGCCCCCTGGAATGCTGTTCATGAGATGCAGCACAACGGTCGAATCACCAAATTAACGTAACAAATTTGCAGTCATAAGGCGTGGGGTAACCACGAGAGAGCTGCTGCTGTCATCCGAAATCGCTCCACAGATCATAATTCCAGGTGTAGGTCCAGCGTGTCTAGCACACAGACAGGTTGGCCCTCAACTGGTCTTCTTCCTACCAATACACGGCCATCACTGGCATTGACGCAGAACCAGATTTCATCAGAAAACACAACAAAGTTCCACACAAACACAACAAAGCTCCATACTGCCCTCCAATGAGCACTGAAGTCACTAATGGCGGTGGCTTGGGGTTAATGAAATGCACGCTACAGGGCGTCTGGCTCGGAGCTGTCCTCTGATTAACCGATTTCTGACAGAATGAGATTTTCACTCTGCAGCGGAGTGTGCGCTGATATGAAACTTCCTGGCAGATTAAAACTGTGTGCCCGACCGAGAGTCGAACTCGGGACCTTTGCCTTTCGCGGGCAAGTGCTCTACCATCTGAACTACCGAAGCACGACTCACGCCCGGTACTCAGAGCTTTACTTCTGCCAGTACCTCGTCTCCTACCTTCCAAATTTTACAGAAGCTCTCCTGCGAACCTAGCAGAACTAGCACTCCTGAAAGAAAGGATATTGCGGAGACATGGCTTAGCCACAGCCTGGGGAGTTGTTTCCAGAATGAGATTTTCACTCTGCAGCGGAGTGTGCGCTGATATGAAACTTCCTGGCAGATTAAAACTGTGTGCCCGACCGAGACTCGAACTCGGGACCTTTGCAAGTGCTTGCCCGCGAAAGGCAAAGATCCCGAGTTCGAGTCTCGGTCGGGCACACAGTTTTAATCGATTTCTGACAGTTTATTGTGTCACTGTGGTGCCAACTGCTGCTCAAATTACTGCTGCAGATGTAGTATGATGCACCAGAGCCATACGCCGAACACAATGATTTTCCCTCCCGGTAGTGCCACGGGGCACTATACATTCTTGTGACCACCGCTACCAGCAATCATGTACAGTGGCTCCATTCATGCCTTGTCTTTTTGCAGTATGCAGAAGGAACATCCACCTCCTTGTAGCCCTATTACACGACTTAGCTCAAACTCAGTGGGATGTTGGTAATGGCGTCTTTAAGGCATTCTTGACTAACATCAACTTACCACGTCCAGTCGCAAATATATTTAACGTTCGCCGCCGTGAAAGCCTGTATTTAAAGCAAATTTGATTTGCATCCTCACACTGACGCTACGAATGTCACTGTTATGCGACTGGGACGAAACTGGAATAGACATCTTCGTTCAGATGTAGAATCACGCCTACCAACTTTCGTTTACGTCGCCCAAGTCCTTCTCGATGTTGCGATTTTTTTTCCATCAGTGTAATAACCGACTGGAGACAAGTCTCTCGCCTTGTAAATGGCTATCAGTTCCGAACTTGACAGAAACTGCTCTTTTCAGTGAAAGCAGATCTGTCCCAGCCAGTGTCCTAGGAAATACAGTGTCTAGAAATGAATGGTGCGGTTTTAAAGATTAATAATAAATTGATTTATTACTTTATATAGGCAAACCTTACAGCATAAGCAGCAGCAACTGTCCAAGTTTTTGATGCGTTAATCACAATCTTTCAATATGAGCAACCTTGGTCACACAACACATATCTACACAATGATCAAATTCTTCACGTACTCTCTGTAGCATGTACTGCGTCATGTATGTAGTGCATGCTTTATCCGATCACACACTTGCTCAACGGGCATGGATATTGGCGATACATAACTCGGTGTTTCGTCCACTCCCAAAGAAAGAAATCGCAGGTTGTTAAATCCAGCGAACGGAGTCGCCAGAGGAGAAGCTTCTTGTCTCCTGTTGCAGGACGTCCAGTCCAGCGTTAGTGAGGAACACGATTAGGAAGCTCTCGTACATTCCTGTGAAAATGAGATGGAGCTCCATCCAGTTGCAAAATGAAATAATTACAACTGGTGTTCAGCTGGGGTAAAAACCACGTTTCCAACATGCCTCGAAATGAGTTGCACATCACCGATTGTTGTTTCGAAGAAAAATGGCCCCAGCACTTTTTCGTGCGACACTGCACAGAAAATGTTCACTTTCAGAGAGTTGCGCTGACCCTCCAACAGCATACGTGGTTTCTCGCTTCCCCAAATACGGGCATCGTGTGTATTCACATTGCTGCTTACAGTTTGTACAAAACCACCGTCCTCGACTTTTACCACACCTTTCCACATTGTAGGGTAGTGTGAGGACTGCACTAATGCTATTTTGTATCGTTTAAAGCATAGGCGCTTACGTAACACCTTTCACACCGTAACCTTTGGCACGAAATTTTCCCTGCTTGCTTCACTAAGTGACGTACGAGGACTTCGGTGAAACGTCTTGTGGAGTATTTTGACGTTTGCATCAGACACAGGAGTTCGACCACGATCCTCCCCCCCCCCCCCCCTTTACAAAGGCATCCAGTCTCCACAAACTGTTGGTACTACCTACCTATATTAATGGTATTAATGGTGGGTCTTTCGCACGAAACTCACACTGCACTGTAACCACAGATCTGGACACCTCAAAATGGAGCGCACAGAAAGCCTTTCCTGCTGCGACGCCATCTTGGAAACAGACTCCGCACGTATGCAGTAAAGATGTCAAGCGAATAGCGGGTAGTTCATGAGAAACTTTGGCAGCAGCTGCTGCTTATGCTATAAGGTTTGCCCATATAGAGTAAAAGGTCGATTTATTATTAATTTTTAAAACCGCATCATTCATTTCTAAACGCCCTGTATTAAAAATGGAAGTGCATACAATGGCGAAAGGCAGTTTCTCACAGTGGCACTTGAAGCTGCTTGTCTTCAGTGGAATAAAAAACACAACTGGACATCAGCTGACTGGAGGCGTGTATAGTGCTCACTGTCAGCCCAATGAATAGTTTAATGAACAGTGTATACAAGGGGTCATTCAGAGTGGAAGCGGTTCTGTGTGTATTTTTTTTTTTTTTGGGGGGGGGGGAGGTTTTTCGTACCATGACACTGAGCAACTCATTAAGATTACCATGATTAACTGAACATTCTCAGTGACCACGAATTTCCCGTTCATCTACGTGTTTTATGATGACTATGCTGTGAATAGTACTGTCTTCCTAGATGACGACAGCGTCTTTCACAGGACTTCACGCACACATTCTGATTGGCTGAACACTCAGGCGCCCTATCGACACTCAGGCGCCCTATCGCAACTCACTAACCTGCTAAATAACCCGAGCTTAATGCCATAGAAAATGTCTGGGAATACTTGGAACAGCTGGTGGAATGTAGCAATCGGTATCCCCACAGTTTGGTAGCTCTATAGGAAAGAATCGTCAGTGAGTGACTTCAGTCGGATATAGTGTACCCTTAGAAACTTAATGGACCCTCTTCCTTGGTGAGCTGTGACCATTATCGAGAATGGAAGCGTGATGCTCCCCAGGGGGTGACTTATCTTTCGCCGGATGTGCTTACTGGGAATAATGTCGACACTGTTGCTCTATAGTGAAGACCAGTGGCCGTGTCTGAGACATGTAGCTGTCCAGGCGGCTGTGTCCCATGCTGATGGCGGCGGACCCACTGTTCGTGGCGGAGAGTGGGGGCCAAGAACAGGCAGCCGTCAGGATCATCAAGATCGCGTCGGATGCAGACGCAGTGCTGCGCAACGCCGACTGGGACGGAGACGGCCTGCCAGACAATGTTGGCATCTCTCTCAGGTACAGCATCTGTCCACACGAGTCCTGCATGGTAGTTCCACGGAAGGACTACAGCGTAACGGAGGCTACCAACGTAATAAATGCAAACAGTTTGGTTCACGAAATTCCATAAAATTTCTCTTATTACATTTGATTCCGTGCTGTTCCCTTCAGTCCGAAGACTGGTTTGATGCAGAACTCCATGCTAGTCCTTCATGTGTAAGCCTCTTGATCTCTATATAAACGCTGTAGTTCAGATGCAACTGAAGTGAATAAAGCATAAACTTTCTCAGCAGAGAACAGAAGTATTTCCTCTAAACACAGCATTCCATTCTCCATCCATGTGTATCAGTACATTTCTCTTTCTGTTTATAGCTACCTGCAAACATTCACTATGCGCAATGTCTTCATACTTTTACTGAGAAGTGCTGGCCTGTATTTCAAGTGTGTTGATCCTTCACTTGAGCCAAAAACACACGAATACATTCACTACCAAACCCCCCCCCCCCCCCCCATTAACGCAACGTACTTTACAATACAAAATCAAGAGTTCCTCTTTCTACTCGGCTCTACAGTGTGCTTATTACCACTGCAATTGTATCAACAGCAAAATAATTTTCAACGAGAATCTCTCATAGAGAATTATAAAAGTTTATTATAAAATCCTTACGTATCTAACCTAAAAATAATTTGAAATAAATCTCGAAAAAAGGGCGAAAGTTATTATTCTGCCTATCAACAGATGCTGTGGAAGTAATTGTAAGCAGCTTGAGACAACCAAATTGCTATAGCCGCTAACAGATGGCGTGAGAATGAATTTTTTGGTTCACAGTCAGGGTCATACTTCCCCAGCCTTATACGAGGGTTGGAACTTTAATAGTGATGATGATGAGGTCCCATAGTCCTAGGAGCGCAGGGGCGAAGTGGGAGCCCCATACTAGGCAACATCCTAGTGGAGGTAGTTTGACATTGCCTTCCTCAGACGATGATGATGAAGACGACACAACAGCACACATTGATCTCGAGGCAGGAAAAATCCTTGACCCAGCTGGGAATCGAACCCGGGACCCCTTGCGGAGGAAGCGAGAACGCTACCGCAAGACCACGAGCTGCGGAGAAATTTAATAGTGGCAACTTTTTATTTACACCTCGTACAAAATAGGTACGTGTTTCAAAGTTTTGCTGACCTTCAAAGTAGTCACCAGCATTGTGTGTAACCCGTTGCCAGCGATGTGGAAGTAGTAGGATACTCTAAGCAGTGCCAGTTGTGTTGACAGTTCGAGCGGCGCGGTCTATTGCCCGACGAATTTGTAGCAGTTATAAAGCGAATGCCGTAAAGTGTTTCCTTCAGTTTAGAATTCGAGTTGAAGTCACGAGGGCATAAGTCAGGGGAGTGAAGTAGATGGTATAGCACTTAGCACTCCCATCAGTCAAACAAATCAATAACAGGTTGCACTGTACGTGCTTGAGCATTGTCCTGCAAAATGATTGGTCAGGTCTGCAGTATGTGTCATCACTTCTGTCTCTGTGCTGTTTATTTTTGGAACACAACCTACGACCAGCTTAGAGACAGAAGTGATGACACTTTCTGCAGAACCTGACCACCATTTTGCAGGACAATGCTCAAGCCGCGCCGCTCGAACTGTCAACACAACTAGCACAGTAAGAGAATCTTACGACTTCCACATCGCTGGCAACGCGTTATGCACAATGCTGGTGACTACTTTGAAGGTCAGTAAAACTTTGAAACATGTATCTATTTTGTACGAGCAGTAAATAAATAGTTGCCACTATTAAAGTTCCAACCCTCGATATTAAAAACTGACAGAGAAATAGCGAAAAATGTTTGTATATTGTGAAGTGAGATGTACCGTTAATACTATAATGTTTTATTTTTGTACTGAAAAAAATCAATATCACTGATTTGTGAATTACATTGCAACTTGAATGGCATGGGCTTAATTAAACACAAACATATTGATGATGCTTAATTGAATCAAAATGACCTATATCCTCTTAACCAATGTGACTTCCATCCCAATGTCTCCTCTGATGCTCAAATCCTTTACCTCACTGATCTCTAGTTCCACCAGTTCAACAACCAAAAATCCGCTCTTTTTGTGTACCCTGATCTTGAGAAAACTTATGACCATGTACGATATACCAGTATCCTCTTCAAACACCAGACGTACGCATGTCTACTCAACTAAGTCTGCCTTATTGCATCCTTCCTACCTAATAGCTCATTCTTTGTCACTATTAACAATGCCAATTCCTATACCTTTCATCCCACTGCAAGTGTGTCTCAAGACTCTGTCCTCTCTCCTATCCCTAATCTCCTCTACGCTGGCGATATGTCCAAACCACCTCCACCACCACCAGTCCACCTCATTCAATAAGCTGATGATACCACTTTCCTATCTCTTTACCTTGCACGCCTTAAACCGCAACAGTTGCTCCAAATCCAGCTCAATCAGTTTACCTCCTGATGCAACCAGTTGTATCTCAAGATTAATCCTTCCAATACCCAGGAAATAATTGTAGGAAGAACCACAGCTTCTAACGGTACCTCACTATTCAAAAACGTGGTCTACAGTTAACCAACATACTAAACTTTCTTGGAGAAATCCTCGGCTGGCAACTAATATGGAAAATTCACCCATTAGCTATAGATAAAAACTACTGAAACTGCTAAATGACCCAATCTGGGGATTACACCCCTCGAGAGTTCTCCACACCTACATAACCTCGATCCAACCCATTCACTGTTAAGCAAATATTACTTCAATATCTGCTTCAAAAAAGTTCTGTCAGTCCATCCAAATCCTTGAATATCTGGTACTCTGCTTTGCTTTTCGCATCCTTTTACCTTGTCCCATGTTGATCCTCTACCATCTCATCAAATTCTCAATCCTCCCCACCGACTTTCACAGCTCCATCTACCCTACAATATATGCAAACTAGATTCCAATAACCCCACTGATTCTCCTCTGCTCACCAATCCAGGTATAATTCGGCGTCTTTACCAACATGTATCACCGTTCCTACACTTATACATACTCCATATCATTCAACTGACTCCCTCTCCCAGACTATAAAACCCTGCCCACTATTTAATCATCCCGCAAGCTGTAATTCCTCCCACTTCACATCAGGGCTGCCCTTGTCCTCTTCCTTCTCCATGTCTCCCCGCTCCTTCTCGGCTCGTTATGAAGGCCCTGCCCACCCACTAGGTTCCTTCTCATCTTCTTTCTTCCCGCTGCCGAGCCAAACTCCTATAGTCATTCCCATAGTTACTAAACATGGTTTCAGGGAGAGCATAAGGGAACAATTGACAGGAATGGGGGAAAGAAATACAGTAGAAGAAGAATGGGTAGCTTTGAGGGATGAAATAGTGAAGGCAGCAGAGGATCAAATAGGTAAAAAGACGAGGGCTACTAGAAATCCTTGGGTAACAGAAGAAATATTGAATTTAATTGATGAAAGGAGAAAATATAAAAATGCAGTAAATGAAGCAGGCAAAATGGAATACAAATGTCTCAAAAATGAGATCGACAGGAAGTGCAAAATGGCTAAGCAGGGATGGCTAGAGGACAAACGTAAGGATGTAGAGGCTTATGTCACTATGGGTAAGATAGACACTGCCTACAGGAAAATTAAAGAGACCTTTGGAGAAAGGAGAACCACTTGCATGAATATCAAGAGCTTTGATGGAAACCCAGTTCTAAGCAAAGAAGGGAAAGCAGAAAGGTGGAAGGAGTATATAGAGGGTCTATACAGGGGCGATGTTCTTGAGGACAATAATATGGAAATGGAAGAGGATGTAGATGAAGATGAAATGGGAGATATGATACTGCGTGAAGAGTTTGACAGAGCACTGAAAGACCTAAGTCGAAACAAAGCCCCGGGAGTAGACAACATTCCATTGGAACAACTGACAGCCTTGGGAGAGCCAGTCCTGACAAAACTCTACCATCTGGTGAACAAGACGTATGAGACAGGCGTGATACCCTCAGACTTCAAGAAAAATATCATAATTCCAATCCCAAAGAAAGCAGGTGTTGACAGATGTGAAAATTACCGCACTATCAGTTTAATAAGTCACAGCTGCAAAATACTACCGCGAATTCTTTACAGACGAATGGAAAAACTGGTAGAAGCCGACCTCGGGGAAGATCAGTTTGGATTCCGTAGAAATGTTGGAACACGTGAGGCCATACTCACCCTACGGCTTATCTTACAAAATAGATTAAGGAAAGGCAAACCTACGTTTCTAGCATTTGTAGACTTAGAGAAAGCTTTTGACAATGTTGACTGGAATACTCTTTTTCAAATTCTGAATGTGGCAGGGGTAAAATACAGGGAGCGAAAGGCTATTTACAATTTGTACAGAAACCAGATGGCAGTTATAAGAGTCGAGGGAGATGAAAGGGAAGCAGTGGTTGGGAAGGGAGTGAGACAAGGTTGTAGACTATCCCCGATGTTATTCAATCTGTATATTGAGCAAGCAGTAAAGGAAACAAAAGAAAAGTTCGGAGTAGGAATTAAAATCCATGGAGAAGAAATAAAAACTTTGAGGTTCGCCGATGACATTGTAATTTTGTCAGAGACAGCAAATGACTTGGAAGAGCAGTTGAACGGAATGGATAGTGTCTTGCAAGGAGGGTATAAGATGAACATCAACAAAAGCAAAACGAGGATAATGGAATGTAGTCGAATTAAGTCGGGTGATGCTGAGGGAATTAGATTAGGAAATGAGACACTTAAAGTAGTAAAGGAGTTTTGCTATTTGTGGAACAAAATAACTGATGATGGTCGAAGTAGAGAGGATATAAAATGTAGACTGGCAATGGCAAGGAAAGAGTTTCTGAAGAAGAAAAGTTTGTTAACATCGAGTATAGATTTAAATGTCAGGAAGTCGTTTCTGAAAGTATTTGTATGGAGTGTAGCAATGTATGGAAGTGAAACGTGGATGATAAATAGTTTAGACAAGAAGAGGATAGAAGCTTTCGAAATGTGGTGCTAAAGAAGAATGCTGAAGATTAGATAGATAGATCACATAAGTAATGAGGAGGTATTGAATAGAATTGGGGAGAAGAGGAGCTTGTGGCACAACTTGACTAGAAGAAAGGATCTATTGGTAGGACATGTTCTGAGACATGGAGGGATCACCAATTTAGTATTGGAGGGCAGCGTGGAGGGTAAAAATCGTAGAGGGAGACCAAGAGATAAATACACTAAGCAGATTCAGAAGGATGTAGGCTGCGGTAGGTACTGGGAGATGAAGAAGCTTGCACAGGATAGAGTAGCATGAGAAGCTGCTTCAAACCAGTCTCAGGACTGAAGACCACAACAACAACAACAGTTACTACACAATGGATTCCTATGTTTTTTGGTCACACCCTTCAAAATTATGGAACACGTTTATCCTTCCAAAATCCTTTTCCCAGTACAGGTCCTGGAGATTTTTAATGAAATTCAGTACTGTTCTTAAAAGTATATCACCATTTCTCCGTCTGTTTTCAATATATATTTTTTATGTTTTATTCCTCCGATTTTAATTTAAACAACAATGACAATCAATAATTTTATGTTTTATGCAAACTCTTACATGATTCATCCCTTTATAGATTTTAGAAACAACATCTGTAAATTATTCCCCACGTGATCATATTTTTTTCACCTTTGTCTATACGCTCCAAGACAAAAACGACAACTCACGAAAGAATTATCGAATGGGTCGGAAGTCGATAGATGTGATGCACATGTAGAAACAAATGACTGCACTTTCATAAAAATGGATGATTTATTTACGAGAGCGAGCTTCGCAAAGTGAGCATGTTCATAACACATTGGTTCACTTTTGGCCTTTATACATGCAGTTATTCGGCTAGATATTGATTCATAGAGTTGTTGGACGTCTTGCTGAGGAAATTTGTGACAGATTATGTTCAATCGGCGCGTTAGATCGTCAGAATAACGAAATGGTTGGAGGGCCCTGTCCATAATTCTTCAAACATATCTCAATTGGGAAGACATGCGATGACATTACCGGCCAAGGTAGCGTTTGGCCAGCACTAAGGCATGCAGCAGAAACTCGCATCGTGTATGGGTGGGCAATATCTTGCTGAAGGGTCAACGCAGGATTGCTTGCTATGATGGGCAACAAAACTGGGCATACACTACTGGCCATTAAAATTGCTACACCACGAAGATGACGTGTTACAGACGCGAAATTTAACCGACAGGAAGAATATGCTGTGATATGCAAATGATTAGCTTTTCAGAGCATTCACATAAGGTTGGCGCCGGTGGCGACACCCAGAACGTGCTGACATGAGGAAAGTTTCCAACCGATTTCTCATACAAAAACAGCAGTTAACGCCGTTGCCTGGTGAAACGTTGTTGCGATGCCTCGTATAACGAGGAGAAATGCGTACCATCACGTTTCCGACTTTGATAAAGGTCGAATTGTAGCCTATCGCGATTGCGGTTTATCGTATTGCGACATTGATGCTCGCGTTGGTCGAGATCCAATGACTATTAGCTGAATATGGAATCGGTGCGTTCAGGAGGGTAATACGGAACGTCGAACTGGATCCCAACGGCCTCGTATGACTAGCAGTCGAGGTGACAGGCATCTTATCAGCATGGCTGTAACGGATCGTGCAGCCACGTCTCGATCCCTGAGTTAACACATGCGGACGTTTGCAAGACAACAACCATCTGCACGAACAGTTCGACAACGTGTGCAGCAGCATGGACTATCAGCTCGGAGACCATGGCTGCGGTTACCCTCGACGCTGCATCCCAGACAGGAGCGCCTGCGATGGTGTACTCAACGACGAACATGGGTGCACGAATGGCAAAACGTCATTTTTTTCGGATGAATCCAGGTTCTGTTTGCAGCATCATGATGGTGGCATCCGTGTTTGGCGACATCGCGGAGAACTCACATTGGAAGCGTGTATTCGTCATCGCCATACTGGCGTATCACCCGGCGTGATGGTATGGGGTGCCATTGGTTACACGTCTCGGTCACCTCATGTTCGCATTGACGGCACTTTGAACAGTGGACATTACATTTCAGATGTGTTACGACCCGTGGCTCTACCCTTCATTCGATCCCTACGAAACCCTACATTTCAGCATGATAATGCACGACCGCATGTTGCAGGTCCTGTACGGGCCTTTCTGGATACAGAAAATGTTCGACTGCTGCCCTGGCCAGCACATTCTGCAGATCTCTTACCAACTGAAAACGTCTGGTCAATGGTATCCGAGCAACTGGCTCGTCACAATACGCCAGTCACTACTCTTGATGAACTGTGGATCGTGTTGCAGCTGCATGGGCAGCTGTACCTGTACACGCCATCCAAGCTCTGTTTGACTCAGCCGGCCTGTGTGACCGTGCGATTCTAGGCGCTTGAGTCTGGAATCGCGTGACCACTACGGTCGCAGGTTCGAATCCTGCCTTGGGCATGGATGTGTGTGATGTCCTTAGATTAGTTAGGTTTAAGTAGTTCTAAGTTCTAGGGGACTGATGACCACAGATGTTAAGTCCCATAGTGCTCAGAGCCATTTTTTTCTGTTTGACTCAATGCCCAGGCGTATGAAGGTCGTTATTACGGCCAGTGGTGGTTGTTTGGGTACTGATTTCTCCAGATCTATGCATCCAAATTGCGTGAAAATGTAATCACATGTCAGTTCTAGTATAGTACATTTGTCCAGTGAATACCCGTTTATCATCTGCATTTCTTCTTGGTGTAGTAATCTTAATGGCCAGTAGTGTAGAATATCATTGATGTACCGCTGTTCTGCAAGGATGCTGAGGATGATAGCAAAGGAGTCCTATTATGAAATGAAATAGTTGTCGCGCTGTATGGCAGGCAATAGTGAGGTTGGTATCTCACTACTGTCTGATGCGTCTCCAGACAAGTCTCCGGCTTGAGATTTCACTAACTGTAGTAGAATTGTCTGCAGTGATGAGTCCCACTTCGAACTGAGCCCCATGACCACCGAACGCCTGTCTGGATACTCCCCAGACAGCAATGGGATACCTGCCTGACTGTCGCTCGCGATACAGCTAGACGACTAGGAGTAATGGTCTGGGATGCTATTTCATTTCATAGGAGGACCCCTTTGGTTGTCATCTACGGCGGCATTACACCACGACATTCTACGCTGTTTGTTATACCTGATGACAAGTCATCCTGAGCTTGCATTTCAGCTGGCTAATTTCCCCCCCCCCCCCCCCCCCCCGCCACACACACACAAGGCGAGAGTTTCTACTGCTTCTCTTCATACTTGCCAAACACTGCCTGGGCGAGCAAGGTCGCCGGATCTCTCCCCAACTGAGAACGTTTGGAGTGTTATTGGCAGGGCCTTCTGACGATGTCGGGATTTTGATGATCTAATGCCCCAGCTGGACAGAATTTGGTACTATGTCCCTCAGGAGGACATCCTACAACACTGTCAGTCAATGCTAAGCTGAATAACTGCTTGCATAAGGGCCAGAGGTTGACCAATGTATTATTGACTCGCTCAGTTCAAGAAGCTCATTCTCTTGAATAAATAATCCACTTTTTGTGAAATTTTAGTCATTTGTTCATCTGTACATGTACATCACATACACTGATTTCCGTCCCATTCGGATACTTCCTTCGTGGTGTGTTTTTTTGTCTTAGAGTATATTTTTAAAACTCTTGGTTGAAGAGCGGAGTAATGGACTGCTGACAATCCACCTCCTGCTCTTATAGGGCGAGGGAGATGAAATAGCAATAAAAAATGAAATTGGCAATGCCACATTGATGGACTGCTTTCCATTGGGAGATGTGTGACGGGCACGCAGGTACCTGGTGACACAGGTATCGGACGACCGGCGCCTGCTGCGGAAGGCGTCGCTGCTGCCGGTGGACAGCCGGCACTACCTCATCGCGTTCGCCGCCACTGAACCGATGCTGGCACGCGTCTGCCTCGGTGCCGCCTTCACGCATTTCGCGTTCACCGGGCACGTTCTGGGAGTCAGCTTCACCTCGCCACCGGGAGGTCAGTTGTTGCGAAATGCTCCATCTCTTGTATCTCATTTATAGGCTACAAGCTACTTACCCAGTTTTCACTGGTTACGTATTTATTCCAGTCTTCTATTAGTCCAGTTCTTCCTTTCCCCTCTCTTTGTCGACCTATTCCTTCACCCCGTCTCTGCTCATCTCCTTCTTCCCCTCTTTCTGTTTATCTCCTCATCTTCCCTTTCTCAGTCCATTCCCTGCTCCACTCCCCCTCCCTCTCGCTTCATCTCCTCCACTCACTTCTCTCTGCCTTTCTTTTCCTCGCCTTGTCTCTGTCCATCTCTACCTCTTTACTTTCTCTGTCCATCTCCTCCTCCGCCCTATCTGTGGCTATCTTCTCGTTCCTCTGCACTGTCTTTCCATCTCCTCCTCCCCTTTCCTATTCTATCTATCGCTTGCGCCTTTGTCCCGCATTTTGCGCGGTGTTGGCGTAGTTAAATCGGAATTGGCATGGTAAGTTGAAGAGGTGGCTGCCGCCACCCCGTATCCCCCAGGACGGAATCAGAGTGCCCCACCTGTCTGCGACTAGTGTAAATCATAGAAAAGCGCGGATGTGTTTCAAATGTCTGTGAGTCGTGTAACTGAGGCGGGACGTGGGGACCAGCCCAGTATTCACCTAGAGGAATGTGGAAAACCGCCTAAAAACCATATCCAGGATGGCCGGCAACCAGCCCTCGTCTTAAACCGGTGGGCGGATTCGATCCGAGGCCAGCGCGCTTACCCGAGTCCATGAAGCAGCGCATTAGCGCTCTCGGCTAACCTGGCGGGTCCTCCTCCTCTCCCTTCCCTCTCCATCTTATTACGGTCACCCCACTAGGAACCTGGTGGTTCTTACCCTCTCGGTATTTCTTTCCAGATTCTAACTATACCAAATTTGGTTTTAATTGTTCCAGTGGATTAGGATGAGCTTTTTACCCGTGGCTTTGCCCGCGTATGCATATTTCAGATATGTTTCACATATATTTGACATATTTTACACATATTTATACGCAGATTTCGCCCGTATCGCTATGAATATCGCCCTGAAGTTTCATTTTAACGTTGCTTAATGTTTATGACGTCGTACTATGTGCTGTAAAGTGATATAATTTTGGTGGTACATACGGTGGTATGTGTGGATACTGTCTGCAAAGTTTACTTTGAATAAAGTGGGTAACAAAAAAGCAAGAAGTTAAAACGTCATGCGTCATGAGGCAATTTTCCACTCATCTCAGGGTTTATGACGTCACATCTCCTGAACTGTGAGTCTTATAATAACATGTTTTTCTAGGTACATTGAGTGGCATATGTGGATATTGGATGCGAAATGTGTTGTGAATAGAGTTGGTAGTAAACAGTTTTCATGACATCATATCTCCTGAACTATGCGTCGAATAATGATATAATTTTGCTAGTATATTCAGTAATATACACTCCTGGAAATTGAAATAAGAACACCGTGAATTCATTGTCCCAGGAAGGGGAAACTTTATTGACACATTCCTGGGGTCAGATACATCACATGATCACACTGACAGAACCACAGGCACATAGACACAGGCAACAGAGCATGCACAACGTCGGCACTAGTACAGTGTATATCCACCTTTCGCAGCAATGCAGGCTGCTATTCTCCCATGGAGACGATCGTAGAGATTCTGGATGTAGTCCTGTGGAACGGCTTGCCATGCCAATTCCACCTGGCGCCTCAGTTGGACCAGCGTTCGTGCTGGACGTGCAGACCGCGTGAGACGACGCTTCATCCAGTCCCAAACATGCTCAATGGGGGACAGATCCGGAGATCTTGCTGGCCAGGGTAGTTGACTTACACCTTCTAGAGCACGTTGGGTGGCACGAGATACATGCGGACGTGCATTGTCCTGTTGGAACAACAAGTTCCCTTGCCGGTCTAGGAATGGTAGAACGATGGGTTCGATGACGGTTTGGATGTACCGTGCACTATTCAGTGTCCCCTCGACGATCACCAGTGGTGTACGGCCAGTGTAGGAGATCGCTCCCCACACCATGATGCCGGGTGTTGGCCCTGTGTGCCTCGGTCGTATGCAGTCCTGATTGTGGCGCTCACCTGCACGGCGCCAAACACGCATACGACCATCATTGGCACCAAGGCAGAGGCGACTCTCATCGCTGAAGACGACACGTCTCCATTCGTCCCTCCATTCACGCCTGTCGCGACACCACTGGAGGCGGGCTGCACGATGTTGGGGCGTGAGCGGAAGACGGCCTAACGGTGTGCGGGACCGTAGCCCAGCTTCATGGAGACGGTTGCGAATGGTCCTCGCCGATACCCCAGGAGCAACAGTGTCCCTAATTTGCTGGGAAGTGGCGGTGCGGTCCCCTACGGCACTGCGTAGGATCCTACGGTCTTGGCGTGCATCCGTGCGTCGCTGCGGTCCGGTCCCAGGTCGACGGGCACGTGCACCTTCCGCCGATCACTGGCGACAACATCGATGTACTGTGGAGACCTCACGCCCCACGTGTTGAGCAATTCGGCGGTACGTCCACCCGGCCTCCCGCATGCCCACTATACGCCCTCGCTCAAAGTCCGTCAACTGCACATACGGTTCACGTCCACGCTGTCGCGGCATGCTACCAGTGTTAAAGACTGCGATGGAGCTCCGTATGCCACGGCAAACTGGCTGACACTGACGGCGGCGGTGCACAAATGCTGCGCAGCTAGCGCCATTCGACGGCCAACACCGCGGTTCCTGGTGTGTCCGCTGTGCCGTGCGTGTGATCATTGCTTGTACAGCCCTCTCGCAGTGTCCGGAGCAAGTATGGTGGGTCTGACACACCGGTGTCAATGTGTTCTTTTTTCCATTTCCAGGAGTGTATGTGAGTAATGTCTCATAAATGCGTCTCGAATACAGTCAGTACTAAAGATGTAATAAATTATAACGTTATGATTCATGCAGCAGTTCTGCTCAATGAACATCGAAGAGGTAGTAAGCGATAACTTTATTCCTGTCATCATTTTGTGAAGGTTGTCAAGAGAAAAAGTATCGTAAAGGATCGAAATTATGTGTAAAGTTTGTTGCAAGTCACTAAATGCTCTCATGCTCAAATACTGGATGACTAAATTGTGGCTATTCGCGCTTCGTGGACTACGCTACATTTTCACCCCCATTCCCACCTCTTTGATAGGTAGGTGCTTCTTAGCTCCATAGCGATGATTTACAGACAATAATTTATATGCGTACCGAGTAGGTAGGTGCTTCTTAGCTCCATAGCGATGATTTACAGACAATAATTGATATGTGTACCGAGTTTGAATGAAATCGGTCCAGTGGTTTAGGAGGGGATGTGTAATGTACATATACGCATACATACATACATACATACCCACATAGTTATAGATACATTCATCTATTTTTATTATATGGATGGAGTGCACCAAATTTGTATTTTCAAAACTCCGCCTTCTCCAAAATATAGAGTATCGTTTTATGTCTGTAAAAATATTACGGAGAGTTCCTGGTTGCTTTTTCTATTTCAGGCCTAAACGCTACAGGGTGGACAAAATAAAATTGTAGATGTAAACGTAGGCTTTCGCGGTCTTTGTCAGAGTCGATAAACCCAGAAGAATTTTATCGACTGAAAATAAAATTGGCCTGTTAAATATTTACAATGATTTCTGCTGTTTCAACTCCTTTCGTATGGTCCTATTCGCTACAGAGCCCGTTTTGCGCCATTTTGTCAGTAAGTTCTGCACTACCAAAGGTATATATTTTTGCTGAGCCCTTTAAAAATATTCTTCTACAGGGACAGCCAGTCACTGATTGTCAGGCATCAGTGTGACAGGCACCTTTTTCGATACCCCTTAGATTTCGCATGCGGCAAGCAGGTGCTAGTTCCGCGACATAGAACCACCCAGCTCAGAGGTGTCGAAATGGTTGTCTATCAGGCCGGCGCTTAATAATCAGTGACTGACTGCCTCTGTACTTGTATACACTCCTGGAAATGGAAAAAAGAACACATTGACACCGGTGTGTCAGACCCACCATACTTGCTCCGGACACTGCGAGAGGGCTGTACAAGCAATGATCACACGCACGGCACAGCGGACACACCAGGAACCGCGGTGTTGGCCGTCGAATGGCGCTAGCTGCGCAGCATTTGTGCACCGCCGCCGTCAGTGTCAGCCAGTTTGCCGTGGCATACGGAGCTCCATCGCAGTCTTTAACACTGGTAGCATGCCGCGACAGCGTGGACGTGAACCGTATGTGCAGTTGACGGACTTTGAGCGAGGGCGTATAGTGGGCATGCGGGAGGCCGGGTGGACGTACCGCCGAATTGCTCAATACGTGGGGCGTGAGGTCTCCACAGTACATCGATGTTGTCGCCAGTGGTCGGCGGAAGGTGCACGTGCCCGTCGACCTGGGACCGGACCGCAGCGACGCACGGATGCACGCCAAGACCGTAGGATCCTACGCAGTGCCGTAGGGGACCGCACCGCCACTTCCCAGCAAATTAGGGACACTGTTGCTCCTGGGGTATCGGCGAGGACCATTCGCAACCGTCTCCATGAAGCTGGGCTACGGTCCCACACACCGTTAGGCCGTCTTCCGCTCACGCCCCAACATCGTGCAGCCCGCCTCCAGTGGTGTCGCGACAGGCGTGAATGGAGGGACGAATGGAGACGTGTCGTCTTCAGCGATGAGAGTCGCTTCTGCCTTGGTGCCAATGATGGTCGTATGCGTGTTTGGCGCCGTGCAGGTGAGCGCCACAATCGGGACTGCATACGACCGAGGCACACAGGGCCAACACCCGGCATCATGGTGTGGGGAGCGATCTCCTACACTGGCCGTACACCACTGGTGATCGTCGAGGGGACACTGAATAGTGCACGGTACATCCAAACCGTCATCGAACCCATCGTTCTACCATTCCTAGACCGGCAAGGGAACTTGCTGTTCCAACAGGACAATGCACGTCCGCATGTATCCCGTGCCACCCAACGTGCTCTAGAAGGTGTAAGTCAACTACCCTGGCCAGCAAGATCTCCGGATCTGTCCCCCATTGAGCATGTTTGGGACTGGATGAAGCGTCATCTCACGCGGTCTGCACGTCCAGCACGAACGCTGGTCCAACTGAGGCGCCAGGTGGAAATGGCATGGCAAGCCGTTCCACAGGACTACATCCAGCATCTCTACGATCGTCTCCATGGGAGAATAGCAGCCTGCATTGCTGCGAAAGGTGGATATACACTGTACTAGTGCCGACATTGTGCATGCTCTGTTGCCTGTGTCTATGTGCCTGTGGTTCTGTCAGTGTGATCATGTGATGTATCTGACCCCAGGAATGTGTCAATAAAGTTTCCCCTTCCTGGGACGATGAATTCACGGTGTTCTTATTTCAATTTCCAGGAGTGTATTTTTACACTGCTCAACGAAGGTGCACGGGTGACACCAAGGATGTTGACGAACTGGGTGTCTCAGAAGGACTCTTTGACGTTTTATTCATGCATGTGTCAATGTCGCACCCGCCCCCCTCCCCCTCCTCCCGCACCTGTGACGACGTCACAGGAGGGCGCGTAAAAGGAGTGCTGATAAAGCAGAAACAATACCGTTATGCTTCGGATCACATTCAAATTTCGTCGAAAAGTTTTGAACGCTGTCTAGCGCTTCCATCCTGCATATTGTAGCCGATCTCAATCGATCTGCTGTCTTCGACTTCTCTGATGATGATGATGATGTTATCTAGTTTATATGCCCGACTTATCGTTATATCTACACGTCTGATGGAGCAGTCAAAAACATCTTCACTGTAACAGCGACTAAATTTCGGGTTTTAATGATAATAGTTAGTGTTAACTTTTTGGTCAGTCGATCATCCTTCATTTGTTGATGCGTTACTGAAGACAAGGTAGTTAATAACGTCTTTGAATGTTAGTTATTATTTACTAATACGCATGCTGTTGTGGAAATCACTTTAGTTTTTATTGATGACATTTTATAATAATTAAATGATCACGAATGATTGTGTTTTGTATGTAGGGAAAAGCAGGGTTGATCCTACAATTACTCTCAGCAATTACTGGAACTAAAATGTCCGTGATTTTTATAGTTCGTCACTCAAAGATATTATAGCAAGGACTATGGTCCATTACTATACTTCGATACAGTCATTCAAACATTGTGCACTTACTTTCCCAAAGCTAAGTGTCCAATTCCGTTCTTATATTCAATTTAACGTCCCTAAGTATAGCCCACAGATCCTGTTACTGTTTAGTCGGCATGTAACAGGACTTAATACTGAGCGCAACTTTTTCTCGTGCACAAAGTTCCTCAGATAGTCGGTACGGAAAAAGTCTGTCCCGTATAAATTATCTACAGTCAATTTTCTTGCAGTTTAACAAAAGTGCCCTGACCCCTTCCGTAGCGTCGGCCGGGGTGGTCGAGCAGTTCTAGGCGCTACAGTTTGGAACCCCGCGACCGCTACGGTCGCAGGTTCGAATCCTGCCTTGGGCATGGATGTGTTTGATGTCCTTAGGTTAGTTAGGTTTAAGTAGTTCTAAGTTCTAGGGGACTGATGACCTCAGAAGTTAAGTTCCACAGTGCTCAGAGCCATTTGAACCCTTCCGTAGCATATCACACGGAAATGCCCGCTATATCGCACGCCGCAGATACGTAGACTTATTCAGAGCACAGAAAACAAGAGAACTAACAACACCCGCGAATAGTTTACATAGTAGAATCCAGAAACAAAAGTAGCCGCGTTAAACCCTCTTTGACTTCCCTGAAGTGCTGCTTTGCTGCAGTATTAGTGTGGTGAGAGGTTGTATATCTATAATTTTAATTAAAACTTTTTCAATGCTATTAATTATTTCCGATATTATCGATCACCTCCCTCCTATATGAGATTAAGCCTCATAATATGGTTCTCAATTAAAAGAGCGGTTATAATACCGGAGCAAAATGAAACTTCAGAGGTATCAGATTACTTTCAGTGTGGTTGCAGTCCTACTGTATCCTCAGAGAAGGGTTGACTCGTTCAAGAAGGTGTCAGCAGTGTCAAAGGCTGTGAGCAATCTCTTTCTGTTGCACATTGTACTGCAAACTGTCGTTTTCGACTGCTAAATGCGTGTAAATGAACGCCCCAAGGAAATGAATGGTTTTATTGACGCTCTTCTGCCACCTCCTGAGGCCGTTTCGTGTCTGAAATTTTTTCCTCTGCCACCTATACGAAAACCGCGTGATTTCAACGCCGGGCGTCGCGGTTCTGACCTCCATCGCACAGGCAATAAAAGAAGAGATGAAATGTGTGTAAGAGGAGATGCGACGACCTTTTCATCTAGTAGCACGTACACGGTGGCATTGGGTAGTATTGCGGTGAAATATGACTCGAATGTGACATTATTAACCCAACTTACACGTCAGATGAACTGAGTTCTTGCCTTATTTTAGCATGTGTCGACAACTTGCTGTTTGAAGCGGCGCCGAGGTCGACGGTGATGTTGCTGGACCCCACGCTTTTGCACCACTACAGAGTAAGATTGTACGCGGCTCTGAACCAAATTTCAAACTTCTGCGTCATGAGAGGAGATAATTATAGGGATTCGACAAAGTGACCCCTTAATTGTGTTGCGCAGTGTAGATCCACGAGATGCAGACTCTCCTGTCTTTAAAAGGCGGAAACTGCTGTAGTCTTTGACAGCTACTAAATAACTTTTCGTCTCTGACGATTGTGAAAATTGTGATTCAGTAGTTTCAAAAATAAGTTCATTTTCTGATTGGAAGGTAGTGACACCCTCAAGCACAAACTTTTCGATACTTGTGTTAAAGCTGAACATGACAGAGATTACTCATTTTTCAGATTCTGAGGTGATTCATGTTATTAAGTCGACTAACGGACTCAAGACTTTTTATCATATTTCAGATTTCTCTCATAATGTCTAATCGAGTTTATCCGTAAATCTTCAAATCCGCAAAAACGTTAAAGTTTGCTCAGCGCCGCATTTCATGTCGGAGGCTTAAACACTGTGTTTTTGGAAGCGTTGTAGAACATCCACACTGTGCTTAATTTTCTACAGGTCGTTAAATTTGCGGTACTGAATCGATAGATGAATAACGTAGGCTATGGAGAACTTTCTTTTCTTGCAACAATTCTTTATTTATTTATCTTCTTTTAGAGCGCGATCTGTTTCATACAATAAAATTTCGTTTTCAGTTGCACACCACCGTATGTTAATAGTGTCGAAAAGAGTGTGTCAAGCGTTCAACCACAAATTATCTTCAAAGACAGGTTTTCAACACAGGGACATCAGTTCGTAGACCGGCACGTTGATTACTGCTGGTTCTTCCACCTTTTAGGAGCAGTTTCCTGCCCTGGAGGCGAGAGGATCCCCTCAACTTCTGTCCGGTCCTTCACCCTCTTTGACAATATAATGAAAATCTTCAGCCACCATTGCTGTTGATTTTTATGTGAAATTCAGGCAGTGGCTGTGAGCGAATCCGTACCCAAGATGTAAAAAAAAAAAAAAATTAAAAAAAAAAAAATAAAAAAAAATAAAAATAAAAAAAAGAAGAAAGGCAGTAATACAGACATCCTGAACGTAGATGGAGGCTTCAGAAAGCAGCACGATTCTGCCACACCGACACGGTCTGACAGCTATAGGCTCCAGACTTGCATTCACGTTCGTAGTGCTAAGCGATATATTGATAATGGTAAAACGTGCTTATACATGGTGATTCAAAATCAGGGGGACAAAAATATTCACGTGACAGCAGTAACGACTTCATTTCGGTATATACAGACTGAAAGGTTATCTCTCACAGTTTGGGTTGGCAACAATGACATTAATATTCAAATGGTGGCATCCACGATAAAAAAAGGCGTTTGTCATATAATACGCAAAAACATTATCGGTAATCGTTGTTAACGACTTTTTGATCGAGTTTTGTAAAGTGGCATAACACCGTCACAGAACTGCTAGTCAGGCAAAGCTTTTCGAAGAGACAGGATGCACAGCAAGAAGAAAACCACAGATCGGCTCCCCATCGAGAATTAAGTGGTGAAAAACATTCGCACGATCTGTGAAAGGAAACCTTCACGCCGTGCCAGCAGAGAAATGAATGTGTTGCAGTCAACAGTGAGGTGTGTGTTGCGCTTGCATCTGCAGTTCGAGGCTTAGAGAATTCAAATGTTGCAGACGCTGAAAGGAGCTAATAAACCAGAATGGAGTCAGTTATGCATTGGTTTTCAAGCACGGTTGGAGATGGATGGTTTTGCAGACAGCCTTGTGTCTTGTGACGAAGCCACATTGCACTTAAGTGGCTAAGTGAACAAGCATAATTTGAGAATATGAGGTATTCAGAATCCAAATGACTCTCTGGAACATAAACGTGATTCTTCGAAACATTATGTTTTATGCGCCGTAACAAACTGTTGAATATTTGATCCTTTCTTCTTCGCAGAATCTACCTTTACAGGCGTAACTTATCTCGACATGCTTTCTCTCTGGTTCTTGCCTCAGCTGACAGAGGAAGTACCCGACTTCATTTTGCAGCAGGACTGAACCCCGCCACACTGGCATAACTTCGTAAGTAATCAGCCCAATCGATGAACCTCTTCCACAGCGCTGGATAGGTCGCTCTGGTCGAATGATGTGCCGTTCATAGCTCGCCTAAGTCGCCTGACATTACGCCAGTGAATTTTTTCTTCTGAAGATGTGTGAAGGACATCGTTTGCATACCCCCATTTCCCCAAACTGTAGAGTAGCTAAGGCACCGGGTAGTCGGTGCGGTTAACTCCACTGATCGGCCCATGTTGGAATGGGTCTGGCAGGAAATGCAGTACTGGATGGAAACATGCAATATCTCAAATGGAGCCCACATCGAATATCTGTGAATGTCCATAGGAATTGTGAGAGTTAACCATTCGGTCTGAATGTGTATTTCTGAAATAAAGTTGTTATTATTGTCGCAGTAATACTGCTTTGTCCTGTTAGTATCATAGCTCTTAAATTAATTTTGTGACATGTTCTCAAGTTTTGGACAAATGCTTTCCAAATATTGTTTTTCACTGAACTGCAGTTTCATGGATGCTATGTTAAAGCAACGTACAAAGTACTGATATAAACATATTATTATTATTATTAAATCGAAACGTTTTAAAAATTTTATTGTTATTAGTATTAAAGTTGTACACAACTGTGGCATAGTAAAAGTGTGGTTGACGATAAGTAATATTTGCAAGTGGCAAGGAGGGGGAGGGGGAAAGCTGAATACAATTTCTTTTTGTTACACAAACACGGGTACATTACGTTTATGACTTAAACGAATAAATTTCTGGACTACATTTCGCTTCAGAAATCATTTCCCAGATAACATGAATGATTCTGGATACCGCACTTCAGATTTTTTTACAGCAATGGGTTACTTATGAAGGTACATACCTAGATGTAAATAAACTATCTTTATGAAATCTGGTAGGTATGTAGAGGGGTCAAAATAATGCAATACGTATGTTTTAGTATTTTCCCAGTTTCACTTTAAAGGGGTAACCCATGCCCACCTCCCCCCGGAAGGCTATTTGACCCATTAGGTTTAGAGGGAATAACTTTGATACCTGTCCCTGATGTTATTCAATCTGTATATTGAGCAAGCTGTAAAGGAAACAAAAGAAAAATTCGGAGTAGGTATTAAAGTCCATGGAGAAGAAATAAAAACATTGAGGTTCGCCGATGACATTGTAATTCTGTCAGAGACAGCAAAGGACTTGGAAGAGCAGTTGAACGGAATGAACAGTGTCTTGAAAGGAGGATATAAGATGAACATCAACAAAAGCAAAACGAGGATAATGGAATGTAATCGAATTAAGTCGAGTGATGCTGAGGGAATTATATTAGGAAATGAGACGCTTAAAGTAGTAAAGGAGTTTTGCTATTTGGGGAACAAAATAACTGATGATGGTCGAAGTAGAGAGGATATAAAATGTAGACTGGCAATGGCAAGGAAAGCGTTTCTGAAGAGGAGAAATTTGTTAACATCGAGTATAGATTTAAGTGTCAGGAAGTCATTTCTAAAAGTATTTGTATGGAGTGTAGCCATGTATGGAAGTGAAACATGGACGATAAATAGTTTGGACAGGAAGAGAATAGAAGCTTTCGAAATGTGGTGCTACAGAAGAATGGTGAAGATTAGATGGGTAGATCACATAACTAATGAGGAGGTATTGAATAGAATTGGGGAGAAGAGGAGTTTGTGGCACAACTTGACAAGAAGAAGGGACCGGTTGGTAGGACATATTCTGAGGCATCAAGGGATCACAAATTTAGCATTGGAGGGCAGCGTGGAGGGTAAAAATCGTAGAGGGAGATCAAGAGATGAATACACTAAGCAGATTCAGAAGGATGTAGGTTGCAGTAAGTACTGGGAGATGAAGAAACTTGCACAGGACTGAAGACAACAACAACAACCACCATGATATATAAGAAAAGCATTTCATATCAAAGTTGGAATGTAATTACCGTTCTTGAAAACTGTAATCAACTTTTATAATAATTTGAAATTTTAAAAAATACCCCACCATCTATAATTAATTCTGAAAAATGAAAGCTTTTGTTACAAAATAAATTAAAGAAGCCTTCACGCCACATCCATATATGTGTAATAAAACTGGTTTTTGAAATGCCGTGTTTGGAAAATGAGCTGTACACTTGTGCTGTCGGAGTATTTTCAACATAGCCAATTAAAATATCTAAATGTTCATTATTAATCTAATTATTTGTCTTGCTTATTTTTGTTTCATGGTTTAACGTGTTATTTTCCTTTTTAAATACTTTTTTTGTTTTGTTTTTTAGTTTACCATTTCACATATGTGTATTATATTAATTGAAAGCCATAAGTAACTCTTTATCATGATACAAAATCGATACAATAATGATAACCTGTACAGAAATGCTTACAACAACGTTTCTTACGCCATGCACACAAAATAAAGGAAAATTCTTCACTTAATACACAGAACTGGCAACACTATATAAATTAAAATTCAGCAGGATTCGCAAACTGTGCCATCAGTCCTCTAAATATCTTGATTTGTATCACACGTAGTTCAGCACACTGAAAAATCTTGACAAAGATAATTGATTATGTAGTAGTGACCGTAGCTTGATTATGATGTTTCTCAAGTGGAGGTTGATATCGTAATCATTCAACAGAAATAGATCCGAAAATCTCACAGAGTTCTTGCAACATCGAAAGGCGTATACGTCTAACAGTTGTACCCGTTCTGTCGAGCCTTTTGGAATCACAATATGGTATCTCACTGGAAGAAATATGTTCATCACCAGGATGACTATGTTGAGGAATAAATGTGTAGACATGCAGAATAAAGATGTACGTAGAATAATAATAAAGTTGGCTTAATTAAAATGCCTTAAGACTTTTCACATAAAAAAATCGGACGCATCACTTTTCAACACTCCCTCGTATGAGACCATGAACGGCACCTGTGCAATGTTCTCAATACGTTGTGAGTGTCAGTCGTGGTCAGGACATTGTTCTGTGTAATTGCGAGTGTAATACGACGGGGTAACTGAATTCCAATGTGGGCAAATTGATGGTGCTGGTATGGTAGGTGCTTCCATAAACAAGAGAGCCAAAGTGTTCGTTGTTGCAAGATGCACCTTATCGAAAACTTGTACCACATAGAGGGAACGCGGAGAAACAGAGTCACAACGCGGACAAAAGTGTGTGTTGAGTGATAGAGGCGGCCTGTCATTGAAGAGAATTGTGATGGAGAATAAGTCACTGAAGAACTGAATGTCGTACTCGAGAACCCTGTCAGTACCAAAAGAAAACGAAGGGAACTACTTAAGCAGGGAACTGCAGGGCATGCTGTAATTTCAAAACGCTCATTTATGATGCAGATGTCTGTAATAGGTAGTAGGTCGAAGTGTCGCATCTCCCCTCGCTACAACAGTCACCAGATCCAACTATTATAGAGCCTTTGGAAAGAAGGGTGCCTGATCGCTATCTTACTCCATCAGTGTTACCTGGGCTTGCCACTGTTTTGCAGCAAGAATGCTACATGATTCTCCTGAAGGCACAAAACCTGGACTATGGAACAATGGAAGAATGTTATTTGGAAGAAAGTGTCTCGTTTCCCACTGTTTGCAACTTCTGGCCGAGTTTACCTCCCAAGAGTGAAACATGACAGGGTTCAATGATTATTTAGGCAGCCATGGCTCTAGTGGTTACTCTGCAAGGTCGTATTACAGCCAAGAATAGTGTGATCACTTTGGCTGATCACGTATAATATTTGTTCCCAAATGTGAAGTTGTGTTTCAAGACTTCAGTGCCCATGATCACACAGATTGCGTCATTCAGGACTGGTTTTATGAGCAGGAGGATGAAGTGTCACATCTCCCCTGGTCACCACGGTCACCATATCCGAATATTATTGAGCATTTATGGTCCACTTTGAAGAGAAGATCTGATGGGTATCCACCTCCATCATCGTCACCTCAACATGACACTATTTTGCGGGAAGAATGGCATAAGATTCTCTTGAAAACCATGCAGGACATGTATTTATCCATTAAGAGACGACTGGAACCTGTTCTGGATGCAATGGATTTCTTGCACCATGCTAAACGTGGCAGTGTGTTGTGTTTTTGGTGTTTCCATATTTTTGTCCCACGCCTGTAGGTATTCGCTCCAAGAAAAATAACGACACACCACGAAGAAATTTTTTGAATCGATATATGTGATCTATATGTACAGGAAAACAAATGATTGCAATTTCAGAAAAACTGAATGATTTATTCAGGAGGAAGACCTTCACATATTGATCAAGTCAATAATGTGTTGGTCAACCTCTGGACCTTATGCAAGCAGTTATTGGGGTTGGCATTGACTGATAGGGTTTCTGGATGTCCTCCTGCGGGATATCGTGCCAAATTCTAACAGGCGCGTTAGATCGTCAAAATCCCGATCTGGTTGGAGGGCCCTACCTATTTATGCTCCAACCGTTCTCAATTGGGAAGAGATCTGGTGACAATGCTGGGCAAGGTAGGCTTTGGTAAGCATGAAGACAAGGAGTAGAAACTCTCGCTATGTGCGGGCAGGCTGTATCTCGCTGAAATGTAAGCCAAGGATGGCTTGGATGAAGGGCAACATAAGAGGACGTAGAATATCGTCGACATATCTGTAAGAGTGCAGCGGATGACAACCAGAGGGGCGTTGCTATGAAATGCAGTGGCACCCCAGACTCTCATTCCTCGTTGTACAGTTGTATGGCAGGCGAGAGACAGGTTGGTAACCTACCGCTGTCCAGATAGTTCCATACACGTTTCGGACTGGAATCTTACTGACTGGAGTAGATTTGTCTTCAGTGATGTGTCTCGCTCCAAACTCCCCGTTTTGTTGCTCTTGATGGCAAGCCATGCTGGACTTACATTTCAGCAACGTAATGCCTACTCACACATGGTGAAAGCTTCTACTGCTTCCCTTAATGCTTATGAAACCCTACCTTGGCCAACAAGGTCACCAGGTCTAACCACAATTGAGAAAGTTTGGAGCATTATGGGCAAAGGTCATGTTTTGACGACCTAATGTACCGGTTGGACAGATTTGCCGCGATATCCTTCAGGAGGACATACAGAAACTCTGTCAATCAAGGTCAACCCAAATAACTGCTTGCAGAAGGGCCAGAGGTGAACCAATGCGTTATTGACTTGCTCATTTTGTGAATCTCTTTCTCTTGACTAAATGATCCAATTTTTCTGAAACTGTTCATTTATTTGTCTGTAGATGTGCATCACATCTACGGATTTCCGTACCATTCTGATAATTCCTTCACGGTGCGCCGTTTCCTTTTTCTCCATATGAAATGATCGTATGGCATTGTTGGCCGGGAGGCCACATGCGGGGAAGTTCGGCCGCCGTATTGCAAGTCCTTTTTTTTTAAGTTGACGCCACTTCGGCGACTTGCGAGTCAATGATGGTGAAATGATGATGAAAGACACACAACACCCAGTCATCACGATGCAGAGAAAAATCCCTGACCCCGCCGGGAATCGAACCCGGGACCATTAAAATTGCTACATAGAGAAGAACTGCAGATGATAAACGGGTATTCTTTGGAAAAATATAATGTACTAGAACTGACATGTGATTACATTTTCACGCAATTTGGCTGCATAGATCCTGAGAAATCAGTACCCAAATAAACCACCTCTGGCCGTAATAATGGCCTTGATACACCTGGGCATTGAATTAAACAGAGCCTGGATGACGTGTACAGGTAAAGCTGCCCATGCAGCTTGAACATGATACCACAGTCAATCTAGAGTAGCGACTGGCGCATTGTGACGAGCCAGTTGCTCGGCCACCATTGACCACACGTTTTCAGTTGGTGAGAGACCTGGAGAATGTGCTGACCAGGGCAGCAGTCGAACATTTTCTGTATCCAGAAAGGCCCGTACAGGACCTGCAACATCCGGTCGTGCATTATCCTGCTCAAATGTAGGTTTCGCAGGGATCGAATGAAGGGTAGAGCCACGGGTCGTAACACATCTGAAATGTAACGTCCACTGTTCAAAGTGCCGTCAATGCGAACAAGAGGTGACCGAGACATGTAACCAATGGCACCCCATACCATCACTCCGGGTGATACGCCAGTACGGCGATGACGAATACACGCTTCCAATGTGCGTTCACCGCGATGTCGCCAAACAAGGATGCGACCATCATGATGCTGTAAACAGAACCTGCATTCATCCGAAAAAGATGACGTTTTGCCATTCGTGCACCCAGGTTCGTTGAGTACACCATCGCAGGTGCTCCTCTCTGTCATGCAGCGTCAAGGGTAACCGCAGCCACGGTCTCCGAGCTGATAGTCCATGCTGCTGCAAACGTCGAACTGTGCGTGCAGGTGGTTTCCGTCTTGCAAACGTCCCCATCTGTTGACTCAGGGATCGAGACGTGGCTGCACTATCCGTTACAGCCATGTGGGTGAGACGCCTGTCATCTCGACTGATAGTGATTCGAGGCCGTTGGGATCCAGCACGGCATTCCGTATTACCCTTCTGAAGCCACCGATTCCATATTCTGCTAACAGTCATTGGATCTCGACCAACGCGAGCAGCAATGTCGCGATACGATAAACCGCAATCGCGATAGGCTACAATCCGACCTTTATCAAAGTCGGAAACGTGATGGTACGCATTTCTCCTCCTTACACTAGGCATCACAACAACATTTCACCAGGCAACGCCGGTCAACTGCTGTTTGTGTAAGAGAAATCGGTTGGAAAGTTTTCTCATGTCAGCACGTTGTAGGTGTCGCCACCGACGCCAACCTTATGTGAATGCAGTGAAAAGCTAATCATTTGCATATCACAGCATCCTCTTCCTGTTGGTTAATTTTCGCGTCTGTAGCACGTCATCTTCGTGGTGTAGCAATTTTAATGGCCATTAGTGTATATACAGACAAAATTGATTTCAGCTAGTCGTATCCTCGTCGGTGTTGAAAGTTTCTTGAGTGTGGACGATGCGACAGGCGCGTGCCAGGGCAGCTCGATGTGGCGGTCGCCCGGCGTGGCGCTGAACTCGCTGGCGGTGACGTCGCGGTCGTCGACGGGCGCGGTGCCGCTGCGCATGCAGGCGCTGGCGCTGGCGCACGAGATCGGCCACAGCCTGGGCGCGCCGCACGACGGCGACGCCGCCTTCGGGGCCGCCGCCTGCCCTGCCGGCCGCTTCCTCATGTCGCCGCTCAGCGTCAACGGGTCGCTCCGGGACCACTACCGCTTCTCCGACTGCTCGCGCAGGGCCGTGCGCCGCGCCGCCCGCAGGCACAAGTGGCGCTGCCTCGAGCCCGCCACGCGGCCCTTCTGTGGAAACGGTGAGCGGGGCGCACTCTGTCTAAATAACAGCTCCATCAGACAAGTGCTGATTATTTGTTTTAAACTACCACCACTTAAATTTATATTCATGTTCACCTTAATAGAAAGTTACCCGTTTTGAGTATGCACTGCGCAGCTGCAGGCGTCTATATGCACAGACATACACGGTCCAGTGACATTAATCAGTGGAGGATATACACTACTGGCCATTAAAATGGCTACACCACGAAGATGACGTGCTACAGACGCGAAATTTAACCGACAGGAAAAAGATGCTGTGATACCCAAATGATTAGCTTTTCAGAGCATTCACACTAGGTTGGCGCCGCTGGCGACACCTACAATGTGCTGACATGGGGAAGTTTCCAACCGATTTCTCATGCACAAACAGCAGTTGACCGGCGTTGCCTGGTGAAACGCTGTTGTGATGCCTCGTGTAAGGAGGAGGAATGCGTACCATCACGTTTCCGACTTTGGTAAAAGTCGGATTGTAGCCTATCGCGATTGCGGTTTATCGTATCGCGACATTGCTGCTCGCGTTGGTCGAGATCCAACGACTGTTAGCTGAATATGGAATCGATGGGTTCAGGAGGGTAATACGGAACGCCGTGCTGGATCCCAACGGCTTCGTATCACTAGCAGTCGAGATGATAGGCATCTTATCCGCATGGCTGTAACGGATCGTGCAGCCACGTCTCGATCCCTGCATCAACAGATGGGGACGTTTGCAAGACAACAACCATCTGCACGAACAGTTCTACGACGTTTGCAGCAGCATGGTCTATCAGCTCGGAGACAATGGCTGCAGTTACCCTTGACGCCGCATCACAGACAGGAGCGCCTGCAATGGTGTTCTCAACGACGAACGTGGGTGCACAAATGGCAAAACGTCATTTTTTCAGATGAATACAGGTTCTGTTTACAGCATCATGATGGTCGCATCCGTGTTTGGCATCATCACGGTGAACGCACATTGGAAGCGTGTATTCGTCATCGCCATACTGCCGTATCACACGGCGTGATGGTATCGGGTGCCATTGGTTACACGTCTCGGTCACATCATGTTCGCATTGACGGCACTTTGAACAGTGGACGTTACATTTCAGATGTGTTACGACCCGTGGCTCTACCCTTCATTCGATCCCTGCAAAACCCTACATTTCAGCAGGATGTTGCAGGTCCTGTACGGGCCTTTCTGGATACAGAAAATGTTCGACTGCTGTCCTGGCCAGCACATTCTGCAGATCTCTCACCAATTGAAAACGTGTGGTCAATGGTGGCCGAGCTTCTGGCTCGACAGAATACGCCAGTCACTACCCTTGATGAAGTGTTTTATCGTGTTGAAGCTGCATGGGCAGCTGTACCTGTGCACGCCATTCAAGCTTTGTTTGACTCAATGCCCAGGCGTATCAAGGCCGTTTTTATGGCGAGAGGTGGTTGTTCTGGGTACTGATTTCTCAGGATGTATGCACCCAAATTGCGTGAAAATGTAATCACATGTCAGTTCTAGTATAATATATTTGTCCAATGAATACCCATTTATCATCTGCATTTCTTCTTTGTGTAGCCAGTTTTAATGGCCAGCAGTGTAACAGCTCCATCAGACAAGTGCTGATTATTTATTTTAAACTACCACCACTCACATTTATATTTATATTTTTATTTTTATTAATACAAAGCTACTCATTTTGAGTATGCTCTGGTCAGCTGCAGGCATCATTATGCACAGACATACAGAGTCCAGGCACATTAATGTGCCCACCGCCTATGTGTGACCTCAGTGTGCAATAACCCCTCACAGACAGTAGCTGGCAGGCAGCACTAGCAGTGAACAGCAGTCGAGTCATTGTCGTTCTGCAGAAATGGAGCAGTTTAACTGAGGTCCATTCGGGTCAAAGGTGGAAGCATTGCCGGAACGTTCGTAAACTTTTCATGTGCTGCTGTGGTTAAAATTAATTGTGCATGGCAAAATGGTGCCATCCAAAACAGGAGCCGAAGTAACTTTAGTGCAACATAGGCTATGACGAGATGGGTAAAATACAGCCACAGAGACGTGTACAGGCGAATAGACGTGCAACTATTGAACAACTCACCGCCCAGATGAACCAAGAGGTTTTCAACCTCAATGACCGTTCAGCAAACGCTGCCGCGTATAAGCCTCAGCAGCAGGCATCTGGTTCAATGCATCCGAGCTGACTGCTGTTCATCAGCGACAGAGTCTGGAATTTGCATGCAAGTGCCACAACTGGATGCCAACTGAGTGGCGATGGGTAGCCTTTACAGGTGAACCACGTTTCATGCTCCGTTGGTCAGATGGCTGTTGGCAACTACAGAATGAAAAGTCTGGAAGCAAACATCCTGCAACAATCTGAAGCGTCCAGGCCAGAGGGCATTCACTGGGTGATCATCTCATTCCGGAAGTCTAAATGGATTAACACAGGTATGCGTCTCTCCTTAGGGATCATGTCCACACCTACATGCAGTTTGTTTTTCCTTGTCACGATGGCATCTACCAGCATGGCAGTGCAACATGTCACACAGCTTGCAGTGTACATGTGTGGTTCAAAAGAGCACCAGGATGGTTTACTGTACTTCCCTGGCCACCAGATTCCCTGGATTTAAATCCAGTCGAGAATCTGTGGCACCACCTTGATCGGGCTGTTTGCGCCTTGGATCCGCACGCGAGAAAGTTAGTGCAGCTGGTAACGGCAATGCCGGCCGGTGTGGCCGAGTGGGTCTATGCGCTACAGTCTGGAACAGCGCGACTGCCACGGTCGCAGGTTCGAATCCTGCCTCAAGCGTGGATGTGTGTGATGTCCTTAGGTTAGTTAAGTTTAAGTTGTTCTAAGTTATAGGGGACTGATGACCTCAGCAGTTAAGTCCCATAGTGCTCAGAGCCATTTGAACCATAACGGCACTGAAGTTGGCATGGTGCCACATTCCCTGTAGGTACCTCATTGACTCTCTTCCTGCACCTCTCACAATGGTGCGCACTGCAAAAGGTGGCTATTCAGTCTTGTGACAGGTGCTCACATTAACGCGACTGATGTTATTAAATGATAAAATGTCTTCACTAACTGCTGCGCCAGGAATAAGTACTGGCGTGGATTCGAGAAATTCTTGTAAATTTCGCGCAGCTATGTCTGGAAGGCTGTAGTTAAGGGGCCGATTGGACACTGAATGGCAGGTGCGGGCGATGTTGATCTTTCGCAGAGTCTGCGAGGCGGGTTTGCGACACCGCTCGCAGGCTAAAGCCTAGTTTACACGACACTAGGTTGCAGGCAACTGCGCTACCGGCCACTGCGCATGCGCGCCGGGTGTTTGCGCAACTCGTCGGAGAAGCTACACAGTTTCTGCGTGTTCCAACTTTGGCGACACTAGTTGCATGAGTTTTGATGTTGTGCGTGTTCGTAGAATGTAGATAAACTGCAATATGAAGTGGGGAACGGAGAATAATGTTCGCTTTTTGGATATCTGTGCCCTGCACAGGTGTTTGTGGGATTTCTGTGATGCTGATTACAAAAATAAGCAACACATTGCTGCTCCTGGGACCGTCATGTGCGATCAGAACATAGATAGTTCGACAATATCTGAGCTGCAGGACCAAATTTATTGAATTTGGAGCACATATACAACTGAATTACGAAAAATACAAGCAAATGTAATTCTAGCTGTAGAAAAGACTAAAATCCCATTGTTCGAGTTGGACCACTCTTTTTTTATTTTTAAGGAATATTGTTGACAGGACGGAAGGCTACGCAAATCAAGAAGCTACGTTCTTTATTTAATATTCATTTATTTAAAACTTCGCAGCAGTGCTCCCCATTCACATATGTTTGAATTTTGAAACATTGCCATCTTCAAGAGAGTAGTTTGCAAACCATTCTCTTCTTAAATGTGGCCTGCTTCGAATATTTACTGCTGTTAATGTTAATTATTATTAATGTTAATAATTATTGGTGTTAATGAACAGGCGTCATCACCACCTGAATCCGCATCTTATAACATGCCAAGTGTTCCAGATTGTAATGCATGCAATGTGATATGTAATTTCAGTTCTGGCGACAGTGCTTCATGCATTACAATATCATTATTCCTTATCACGTAATTAACTCTATTTAGAAGAAACGTTAACAGTTCTGGTGACATTATAACATAATTAAAATTCTTGGGTCTTCCATTACAAATTATTTCAGCAAGGATTCTGAGCAACCGAACTGACGTATTTTCTTCATCCAGTCACGAATCGAAACACGTTACTTATTTTTTTCTTATGCAGCCATTCCACGCAACAAGCTTTAACTCCATCACAACTCGTGCGTCGTGCAGCTGCCAAAACTTTCATTTCAGACACGACTTTGGATCCCATAAAACGACGAAGCTGGAGTATATACAGGTTTCGCCGTGTCTACTGTCAAATATGAAACCATTGGCGTGCAACTCATTCCCGCAACGAGTGGCGCAACCCAATGTCGTCGTGTAAAGTAGGCATAAAAGGCACGGCCCGGCGGGCATTGCATACAAATGTGAAGTTGTCAGAGCAGCACAGGGCACCGACGTGCTCTGAAGAACCCATACATTGCACTAAGAACAGCGTCTAGTGACCTGTGTGTAGCGGCCGAAACAGGCTGAGGAAAGCTGACGCTGTAATTATCAAACAGCACTCCACTTGTCCCCTCCAGAGGAACTACGTCAGAGGCGTAGGGAAAAGATGTATAAATAAGCGAGACCGGAGGCTGAAAACGGGCAGTCGTGTTGCCATTCTCTCTGCGTCTAGAACCGCAAAGAATGACGATTGTTTAACTTGGCGGCCAACCACTACGACTCTTTGTTGATGGATATCGGCGGCCAACCGATCCGCTGATGCTATCTCCAATCTCCGCTGCAAGGACGCGTCATTGCTGTGGAGGGCTCGTCGCACCCTGGAGCTGCACCGGCCTGAGGAGCGAGAAGGCTGCTGGCCTCCCCTCTGTGGGTGACATCGTCCGGCGGACACTAAGCTACTGTTCACAACGGCGATGCCGGAGTGCGAACTCGCAGCCCCTGGGTGCAGAGTCGTCTGTAGGCAATGAACGAGCTGCCCTGGGCGGGCGACGAGAGCTGCTAGGGCTCACTACACCGACGGCGGTCGGTTGCTCTGTTTCGGCGCTCTACATGGGATCCAGGAGGGTGGGAGGGTGGTAAATTCTAGTGAATGGGGAGTTATCACAAAGGGAGTCCCACAGGGTTCAATTTTAGGTCCTCTGCTGTTCCTTATTCATGTGAATGACCTCCCACTTAACGTTCAGCAAGCGGAACTAGTATTTTTTGCAGATGACACGAGTGTTATAATAAATTCCATTCCAGAAAAAGCAGCTGAAGATATATTTAAGGATGTCTTTCAAAGAATTATCAAGTGGTTGTGAGAAAATGGACTCTCCCCTAATTTTGAAAAAAAAAACCACACTATATCCAGTTCTCACTATATCCAGTTCTGTACATTGAACAGAGATGTAGCATATGAACAGGGCTCAGTTAAGAGGGTAGATTTCTCCACAATTTTGGGTGTTCACTTTGATGACAACTTGAGCTGGAAGAAGCATATTACTTAGCTTCTCAAACAACTAAGTTCAGCTTCTTTCGCTCTTCGTATAATCGCTAGTCTTGGTAATAAACAGATCAGCCTCCTAGCGTGCTTTGCATATTTCTACTCAATAATGTCTTATGGAATAGTTTTCTGGGGTAACTCACCACTTAGACATAAAGTATTGATTGCACAAAAGAGAGCAGTGAGAATAATTAGTGGTGTTCACCCAAGGACATCATGTAGGCACCTTTTCAAGTAGTTAGGTATTTTAAATGCACCATCAGTTTACGTATATTCGCTAATGAAATTCGTTACAAATAATCCATCTCAATTCACGAAGAACAGAGAAGTTCACACGTACAACACCAGAGGGAGAAATGACCTTTCCTATCCGTTATTGAAGCTGTCAATTGCTCAAAAAGGAGTACATTATTTAGCAACAAAAATGTTTGATCATTTTCCCAACAACACAAAGTGTCTGGCAGGTAGCAGATCAAGTTTTAAATCTAGCTTAAAATCATTTCTTTTGGACAATTCCTTCTACTCCATGGACGAGTTTCTGTTTCAGAAATGTTTTAAAAAAATTGTACCTCTAAATGTAGTTGCATGTGTAGAACTAAAAATTTCAGTAATATTAATATTAGCACTATTCATATATATATATATATATATATACACTCCTGGAAATGGAAAAAAGAACACATTGACACCGGTGTGTCAGACCCACCATACTTGCTCCGGACACTGCGAGAGGGCTGTACAAGCAATGATCACACGCACGGCACAGCGGACACACCAGGAACCGCGGTGTTGGCCGTCGAATGGCGCTAGCTGCGCAGCATTTGTGCACCGCCGCCGTCAGTGTCAGCCAGTTTGCCGTGGCATACGGAGCTCCATCGCAGTCTTTAACACTGGTAGCATGCCGCGACAGCGTGGACGTGAACCGTATGTGCAGCTGACGGACTTTGAGCGAGGGCGTATAGTGGGCATGCGGGAGGCCGGGTGGACGTACCGCCGAATTGCTCAACACGTGGGGCGTGAGGTCTCCACAGTACATCGATGTTGTCGCCAGTGGTCGGCGGAAGGTGCACGTGCCCGTCGACCTGGGACCGGACCGCAGCGACGCACGGATGCACGCCAAGACCGTAGGATCCTACGCAGTGCCGTAGGGGACCGCACCGCCACTTCCCAGCAAATTAGGGACACTGTTGCTCCTGGGGTATCGGCGAGAACCATTCGCAACCGTCTCCATGAAGCTGGGCTACGGTCCCGCACACCGTTAGGCCGTCTTCCGCTCACGCCCCAACATCGTGCAGCCCGCCTCCAGTGGTGTCGCGACAGGCGTGAATGGAGGGACGAATGGAAACGTGTCGTCTTCAGCGATGAGAGTCGCTTCTGCCTTGGTGCCAATGATGGTCGTATGCGTGTTTGGCGCCGTGCAGGTGAGCGCCACAATCAGGACTGCATACGACCGAGGCACACAGGGCCAACACCCGGCATCATGGTGTGGGGAGCGATCTCCTACACTGGCCGTACACCACTGGTGATCGTCGAGGGGACACTGAATAGTGCACGGTACATCCAAACCGTCATCGAACCCATCGTTCTACCATTCCTAGACCGGCAAGGGAACTTGCTGTTCCAACAGGACAATGCACGTCCGCATGTATCCCGTGCCACCCAACGTGCTCTGGAAGGTGTAAGTCAACTACCCTGGCCAGCAAGATCTCCGGATCTGTCCCCCATTGAGCATGTTTGGGACTGGATGAAGCGTCGTCTCACGCAGTCTGCACGTCCAGCACGAACGCTGGTCCAACTGAGGCGCCAGGTGGAAATGGCATGGCAAGCCGTTCCACAGGACTACATCCAGCATCTCTACGATCGTCTCCATGGGAGAATAGCAGCCTGCATTGCTGCGAAAGGTGGATATACACTGTACTAGTGCCGACATTGTGCATGCTCTGTTGCCTGTGTCTATGTGCCTGTGGTTCTGTCAGTGTGATCATGTGATGTATCTGACCCCAGGAATGTGTCAATAAAGTTTCCCCTTCCTGGGACAATGAATTCACGGTGTTCTTATTTCAATTTCCAGGAGTGTATATATATATATATATATATATATATATATATATATATATATATATATATATACACTCCTGGAAATTGAAATAAGAACACCGTGAATTCATTGTCCCAGGAAGGGGAAACTTTATTGACACATTCCTGGGGTCAGATACATATATATATATATATATATATATATATATATATATATATATATATATATATATAAGATATTCAAACACCCTTGGTGGGATTCAGACTGTGAAAATGCATTGGAAAGGAGAAAAAAGGCATTTCAAGAATATAACAGTAAAAAATCACAAGAAAGTCTACAGTTATTTAACGAGGTTGGAAAACAGGTTTCAAAATCTATTAGGCAAGCAAAAAGGAAGTACACAAAGGCACAACTGGATGCCATAGAAGAAAATTTCCAAAACTATAATACAAGAGACTTCTACAGAACTTTCGCAGATAAAATACGAGGATATATCCCTCAAAATTTATGTTTCAGAAAACCAGATGGTAAATTAGCCCTAACAAACCAGGAAAACTGTCAAGTATTGGCTCAATATTTTTCTAACCTACTAAATTGCCCAGAACCTAGTTTAAGGTTTCCCAAAGAAATCAGTGCCAACGCTCAACCGGATTCATTACCACCAACACAGGAAGAAATCAAATGTCACATTAAAAACTTAAAAAATAATAGAACATCTGGCGAAGATGGCATTGTTGCAGAGCTATTAAAAAACCTAGGACCAAAGACGTTGCAAGAGCTCACAAAAATAATAACAAATATATGGGAAACAGAAAAATTACCAGAGGATTGGAAATGTGCCCTTATTCACCCGTTACATAAAAAAGGAGACAGAACAAATGTCAATAACTACAGGGGAATCTCACTTTTACAAGTCACCTACAAAATTCTCTCAACATGCCTGCTGAAAAGAACACAAGAGCAGCTGGAACGCCAAATTGGTGATTATCAAGCAGGCTTCCGCCCCGGTCGCTCATGCATAGAACAAATATTTAATTTAAAGACAATATTAAAACACAAAGCAATTAGAAATGCCCCCATAATTTGTACATTTGTAGATTTTAAGAAAGCCTATGACTCAATAGACCGGCAATCTTTGTTTAACATTTTAGAGGAACTTGGACTTGACTCCAAAACACTAAGGCTTATCAAAGAATCACTGACAGACACTGTATCTAAAGTTAAATTCAGGGGAGAAATCTCTGAACCTTTTCTCATAAAAACTGGAGTACGTCAAGGTGACGGGCTATCTCCACTTCTGTTTAATATAGTCCTGGATAAAGTCATTAAGGAATGGGAAAAAGAATTAAAAAATCAATCCTACTGGAAACCAATCCATCTTGGTAGAACCAAAGACAACGTGGAGATATCTTGTTTAGCATTCGCGGACGACTTGGCCATACTTGCAGATGATGAAGAAATCGCCACCAAACAAATAGAGATCCTTAAGGAATGCGCGGATAAAGTAGGTTTACAAATTTCGTTTCAAAAGACAGAATTTTTCTGTACAAAATTACATATACACAGTTTGAACACAAAATATGGAAAAATAAATAGAGTAAAACATTTTAAATACCTAGGTGAAATTTTGGAGCCAACCGGAGGAGAGAAAGTTGCACAGAAGATCAGACAACAGAAAATGAAGATAGCATATGGTATGACACATGAAATATACAATAAAAAATGCATCTCCTCGAACACAAAAATCAGACACTACTGCGCAGTAATTAAGCCAGCAGCACTATATGCTAGTGAAACGCTCACACTCCACACAAAATGTGATTTAGAAAAAATACTAAAAGAAGAACGCAAAATTATGAGAAAGATTTTAGGTCCAAAATTAACAGAAGAAGGATATCGGATACAATCAAGAAGAACCACAGAAACTATATCAAACCTGGCAGCAGACATAAGAAGGCGAAGATTAAAATTTTATGGACATGTCACTACACTTCCCCCCACACGACTCACCAACAGAATTCTCACTTACATAGAAAAAGTCAAATCAACAACACCATGGATTAGCCAAGTAAAATTAGATTTACAAAAAGCAAATATTGAACTTAAAGATGTCAAAGACAGAAAAACTTTTAGAAATAAGGTGGAAAAGTGGATTGTATTGTCGGAGAAGGAAGCACTAAAGAGACCAGGAACAAAATGGACAGAAGAAAGAAAAAGAAAACATGGAGAACGGATGAAAGAAGTATGGAAGAAACGACGTCAGAAAGCTTTGCGTGATCCTTCTGGGTCCATTCGCGATAAGTAAGTAAGTAAGTATATATATATATATATATATATATATATATATATATATATATATATATATCTTGTAATCTGACTTATTCCACATCATATCGATAAAATAATCGGGAAAATGATCTACGGAGCATGACATAACTAAAACTAAAACGAGTCCCGTTTGAGGGTTCAGTCCGCCGTGTTCCGGGCCACGGAGCGCAGCTAATGCAAGCGGCGGCCACTTAGCCATGGCGAGAGTGCGAGCGAACCATCCGTAAAGCCCGTCTCACACGGAGCAAGGTTCGGCGCAATTTTGCGAGATGGCGTGCATGCCTGTCGGCTTGCAGGGAAAGGAGGCGGCTATCTTCCATGCCGAAGCTCTCCCTCGGTGCAAGATCGGCTGCATGTTGTATCGAACGAAGATGGCTGCTTCAGGTACAGATGTTCAGAGCAAACTGGCGTTATTAGCTGTTTTGGTGCTAAACAATGCAGAAATGCATGCTAATGAGAGAAGAAGAAAGAAAGAATAGACGAAAAACTGGATTAAGAGGAGAAACGCTGGAAAAGGTGTGCTCTCCATGCTTCATAAAGAGTTGAGGTTAATTCGCATAACACGCCCTTTTGTTTGAAAAGTATCACTATTTCATTACTGTTTGATTTTATAAATATACCGATAATGACTGTTATTTACGACTTTATTTTATATGATAGAAGATCGTACATCCTTTGCAAATTTTATACGAATGGATGTATTGCTATTTGCAACTCTTTCGAGTGCCTCTGCACGCAAGTGTTTATTATAATAGTTTGCGCTTTTCACGACGTACAGACACTGTTCTTCCCTATAAGTACATATCAATGCTTCAATCGCTTCCTTGGACCATTGCGGTGCCATTATTTAATAATTATAAGAACTTCCTACCGCACCTCACAACAGCAGAAAAGCGACTATCAACATAGGCTTCCCGCCCAAGCTTTCCGCGTCTGACGTCACAAACGAAACGCCTCATGATTGGCCAACGCAGGTAGCACGCAGGGAACCTTGCAAGAAAAATAGCACCGGACCTATCCTGGAAATCTTACAAGGCTCCCAGCAAGGTAGCCCGCTAGCAGACGACGGAGCCCGCAAGGTAGCCGCCGCGCGAGCCAGCAAGGAAACTTACAGCGAATCTTGCTCCGTGTGAGACGGGCTTAAACCTGCAAAACTGGACACCAAAGCTGCAGATTCCGGCATTCGCATTGGCGCTGACCCACACATGCTGCACGGCGCCATCGCCGAGCTTAGCAGAAGACCCACTGTGTACCTTCGATGTAATAAAGTCAATGGCACACTTGCCTGTGTTTCTCTGCACGCTTCGGCGTAAGTCATCTCTCTCTCCCAAACCTTACCTCTCGGTCGTTCTGACATATTACAACCCCTGAGCTCGGGGGGTTGTAACATTACCTAAATTGAAACACTTACTAAAGCTACACTATCATGCTTTAATATTCCTGAGTTAATACAGATTAGTTAAGAAAGTTTGTGATTACATAGCAAACGCTTTCTCATAAAAGTGGACGTCAATATAACTCGGGAACCAAAACTAGAGGAGGTAGTAAAGCTGAGCGCTGTGGTCTGAAGCGATGTCGATGTTCTAACTCATCCCATGTTCCATTGAGTTCAGGTATGGACTGTGGAGAGGCCAGTCCACTTCAGAAATGTTATTGTCCACAAACTATCCCCTCGTAGATGCTGCTTTATCACAGGGTACATTGTCAAAATGGTTCAAATGACTCTGAGCACTTTGGGACTTAACATCTGAGGTCATCAGTCCCCTAGAACTTAGAACTACTTAAACCTAACTAACCTAAGGACATCACACACATCCATGCCCGAGGCAGGATTCCAACCTGCGACCGTAGCGGTCGCGCGGTTTCAGACTGAAGTGCCTAGAACCGCTCGGCCACACCGGCCGGCGGTACATTGTCATGCTGATACAAATAATCATCGCATCCGAACTCTTCCTCTACTGCACGCAGTGCACACCGCTGTAAATTGTGTTCATATCCTTTCACATTTAGTGTTTTCTTAAGCGCAATAAGGGGACCAAACCCTAAACATAAAAAGACATCGCCATAAAGTAACACTAACTCCTCCGTACTTCACTATTACAACTATACATGATGGCAGGTGACGTCCTCCAGCCATTCGTTAAACCCACATCCTTCCATTGGATTGCCACAGAGTATAGTGTAATTCAGCACTCTGAATTACTCGTTTCCGGTCGTCCACTGTTCTTTGGCGTCGCTGTTTACACCACTTCAAGCATCGTTTAGCATTAAGTACAGAAACGTGTTGCTCATGAGGGCCTGATCGACCATTATACGTCATCCTTTTTATCTCTCTACGCAGTCATCGTGATCACTAGACTGCTGGTAGCACTCTGGAACTCACAAGTGACTCCTTTCGATGAATTCATGAGATTTTTTATAACTACCTTCCTCAATGGTCAGTGGTCCATGGGGTCTACCTGGTCTTGGTTTAGCTGCTGTTGTTCCTACTTCACAATCACATCACAAAAATTCGGCTTGGGCATCTTTAGAACCGTTGAAATGTTGATCAGGCGACATCCAATGACTAGTCCACGTTTGAAGTCACTGAGTTCCCCTGATTGGCCAATACTGCTGTTACTGTTTCTCTACTGACAACACAGTTCTTCTCGCCTTGTTTTATACTGGCGGCCCGCCACGAATTCCTCTCCTGTGCCAACCTCTTCACCTCAGAGAAGCTATTGCAACCAACGCCCTACATTATTTACTGGATGTATTCTAGTCTCTGTCTTCCTCTACAGATTTTGCCCCCTACAGCTCCCTCTAGTGCATTGGAAGTCATTCCCTCATATCTTAACACATGTCCTATCATCCTGTCCCTTCTCCTTGTCACTATTTCTCTATCTTCCTTTCCTCTCCGATTCTGCGCAGAAGCTCCTCATTTCTTACCTTAGCAGTTCACCTAATTTTCAACATTCGTCTGTAGCACCACATCTCAAATGCCTAGATTCTCTTCTGTTCCAGTTTTCCCACAGTCCATGTTTCACTAACATACAATGCTGTGCTCCCATTTCCGCTACTTCTCATTTTTTTCCATCTTTCTTCGATTTACTCTCAGTCCATATTTTGTACTCATTAGACTGCGCATTCCATTCAGTAAATCCTGTAATTCATCTTCACTTTCACTGAGGATAGCAATGTCATCAGCGAATCGTATCATTGATATCCTTTCACCTTGAATTTTAATTGCACTACTGAATCTTTCTTTTATTTCCATCATTGCTTCTTCGATGCATGGATAGAACACCAGGGGCGAAAGACTACATTCCTGTCTTAAATTCTTTTTAATCCGAGAACTTCGTTCTTGGTGTTCCACTCTTGTTATTCCCTTTTGATTCTTGTACATAGACTGATGACCTCAGAAGTTAAGTCGCATAGTGCTCAGAGCCATTTGAACCATTTGTCTTGTACATACTGTATTTTATCCGTCTAGCCCTATTTTCTTCAAAATTTCGAACATCTTGCAGCATTTTACGTAGTCGAACGCTTTTTCCAGGTCGAAACATCCCATGAACGTGTCTTAACTTTTGTTTAGTCTTGCTTCCATTATCAACCGCAAAGTCAGAATTGCCTCTCTGGTGACTTTACCTTTCCTAAACGCAAACTGGACTTCATCTAACACATCCTCAATTTTCTTTTCCATTCTTCTGTGTATTATTCTTGTCAGCAACTTAAATTCATGACCTGTTAAGCTGACTGTGCGATAATTCTCGCACTTGTCAGCTATTGTAGTCTTCGGAATTGTGTGAGTGATATTTTTCCGAAAGTCAGATGGTATATTGCCGGACTCATACATTTCGCACACCAACGTGAATAGTCGTTTTGTTGTCGCTTCCCCCAGTGATTTTAGAAATTCTGATGGAATGTTATCTGCCCCTTCTCCCTTATTTGAGCTGAAGTGTTCCAAAGCTCTTTTAAATTCTGATTCTAATATTGGATCGCCCATCTCTTCTAAATCTACTTCTGTCTCTTCTTCTATCACATCAGACGAATCTTCCCCCTCATAGAGGCCTTCCACCTAACCGCTCTCTGCTTTGCATTTAACAGTGGAATCCCCGTTGAACTCTTAATGTTACCACCCTTGGTTTTAATTTCATTGAAGACTGTTTTGGCTTTCCTACATGCTGAGTCAGTCCTTCCGACAATCATTTCTTTTTCGATTTCTTCACATTTTATACGTAGGAATTCCACCTTAGCTTCCCTGGACTCCCTGCTGTATTTAGTTAGCCACTTCCGTTGCGGACGGACTTCCCTTTAAGTTTTACGTGATTACAAACCACCTTTCCCTAAACATGTATCAGTATTACTATTACAGTTTGAACTTTTACTTTCTCTTGCAGCACATTACTTTTGAAATTACATTTATATGTAATTAAAATTACATAAATTATCATAAATAATGAATAAAAGATTTCCATATATGTTACATCAAAGAGCATGGTTATACAGAAATCACATTAAGTAAAGACAAACAAAGAAGTTAAATAAGATAATTATAGGTCATATTGATAATAGCGTTATAAATTCTTCATTGCGTAAGAGTGTCCGTGTACCTTTGATCAGAGAGTGTAGAGCTCTGTATCTATAAACGCCTGAAGATGAGTAGAACGTCCTCTAAACGCGTAGCGTTGTGTTAAGTTAAACATAAAATGAATATTTCTGAAAGTTAAAACAGTTCTAGTATGTCTGGATTTTTTATAGGTGCGAATTATATTCCATCATATAATACATTACTGACCAGTTTCAGCCTGTGATCATTTTCAAAAGCCTGCTTAAATTTCCTGTCACGTTACAGATTTCACCTCAAGGGGTTAGGGCGAGTAGTGGGGACAGGGGCTCGTGTGAAATTTTTCTAAATCTCTTGTCGAGAAATTACCTTGAACAGTTCATCAGAGAACCGACCCGTGAAGGTAACATTTTAGACTTGCTGGTGACAAACAGAACCGAACTTTTCGACTCAGTGTAGAACAGGGTGTCAGTGATCATATGACCGTTACAGCGTCATTGTACGTTGGTTGTAAACAGGAATACACAGAAAGGTAGGAAGATCAGTGTTTAGCGAGAGCGATATGTGACTAATTTCAGATTTCGTGACAGGTCAACAGGAAAATTTCGTATTCAGCACACAAAGTTAAGCATCAATGACAAAGTTCAGGAGCATCGTACAGTACACTTTACACAGTTATGTGCTGAGCAAGCTTGTGAGGGATGGAAAAGATCCACCGTGTTAGAAAGCAGTTACGAAAGCAAAAAGAGCTTCACTTGAAATTTAAAAACAAAAACTAAACGGAGCCAAAATTACCATAAGGAAGGCTATGTGTGAAGCGCTCAACTAATTAGAAATTAAAATTATATTTACCGACTTGACAGAAAATCCTAAGAAGTTTTGGTCTTATATTAAATCAGAAAATGAATCGAAGCCATTAGTATAGACACTCTTTGACCAAATGGCACTCAAATAGGGAGTGACACAGAAAAGATCGAAACACTAAACGTCTTCTTCCAAAACTGTTTCATAGAGGACTGTAGTCTCGTCGTTTATATGGTCACACGGACGACGAAATGACAGATATCTAAATAAACGACCAAGGGATATAAAAAGAACTGAAATCGCTCAGCAGAAGATAGACCATTTGATCTGACGGGATATGAATTCGGTCCAACAGAGTATGCGAAAGAACTTGCTCCTCTTCTAGCAGCAGCGTACCGTAGGTCTCTTGAGGAGCGGTGCGTTCCTGATTGGAAAAAGCACAGAACATTCTCGCTTTCAAGAAGGATCGTCGAACAGACGCTCAAATCTATAGACATTTATCTCTGACGTCGGTCTGTAGTAGATTCTTGGAAAACGTTTTTTGATTACATATTATGATATTTCTAAAGATCTCTGTAGGTTCAACATTGGCTCCGAAAACAACTATCGTGTGAAACCAAGTTCGCTCTGTTCACTAACGAGACCCAGGTGCATGCTCCTTGGTAGATCCTGTGTTCTTTGACTTGTTCCAAGTAAGGTTTTAAGTGATGGGAAAGATACACACACCATGGTTTATTAGCCGTCTTAAGAAAGCGCAACGTAAACAAAGAGCACTTCATCTTAGATTCAACAGAAATAAAAACCTAGCTGACAAACACAGGCTGAATGAAGCGAAAATGAGCGTAAGGAGAGCAATGAAAAAAGCGTTCAGTGATTTTGGAAGCAGGACGTTGTCAACCGACCTGTGTAAAAACCTTGAGATTTTTAATCTTCGTTGATCCATTTTGGTCGCATGGACACTACTGGCCATTAAAATTGCTACACCGACAAGAAATGCAAATAATTAACGGGTATTCATTGGACAGATGTATTATACTAGAACTGACATGTGATTACATTTTCACGCAATTTGGGTGCATACATCCTGAGAAATCAGTACCCAGAGCAACCACCTCTGGCCGTAATAACGGCCTTGGTACTCCTGGGCATTGAGTCAAACAAAGCTTGAATGGCGTGCACAGGTACAGCTGCCCATGGAGCTTCAACACGATAAAACAGTTCATCAAGGGTAGTGACTGGCGTATTGTGACGAGCCAGAAGCTCGGCCACCATTGACCACACATTTTCAATTGGTGAGAGATCTGGAGAATGTGCTGGCCAGGGCAGCAGTCGAAAATTTTCTTATCCAGAAAGGCCCATACGGGACCTGCAAAATGCGGTCGTGCATTATCCTGCTCAAATGTAGAGTTTCACAGGGATCGAACGAAGGGTAGAGCCACAGGTCGTAACACATCTGAAATGTAACGTCCACTGTTCAAAGTGCCGTCAATGCGAACAAGAGGTGACCGAGACGTGTAACCAATGGCACCCGATACCATCACGCCGGGTGATACGCCAGTATGGCGATGACGAATACACGCTTCCAATGTGCATTCACCTCGATGTCGCCAAACACGGATGCGACCGACATGATGCTGTAAACAGAACCTGGATTCATCCGAAAAAAATAAGTTTTGCCATTCGTGCACCCAGGTTCGTCGTTGGGTACACCATTGCAGGCGCTCCTGTCTATGATGCAGCTCAAGGGTACCCGCAGCCATGGTCTCCGAGCTGATAGTCCATGCTGCTGCAAACGTTGTCGAACTGTTCGTGCAGATTGTTGTTGCCTTGCAAACGTCCCAATCTGTTGACTCATGGATCGAGACGTGGCTGTACGTTCCCTTACAGCCATGAGGATAAGATGCCTATCATCTTGACTGCTAGTGATACGAGGCCGTTGGGATCCAGCATGGCGTTCCGTATTATCTTCCTGAACCCACTGATTCCATATTCTGCTAACAGTCATTGGATCTCGACCAACGCGAGCAGCAGTGTCACGATACGATAAACCGGAATCGCGATAGGCTACAATGCGACCATTATCAAAGTCGGAAACGTGATGGTACGCATTTCTCCTCCTTACACGAGGTATAAAAATAACTTTTCACCAGGCAACGCCGGTCAACTGCTGTTTGTGTATGAGAAATCGGTTGGAAACTTTCCTCGTCTCAGCACGTTGTAGGTGTCACCACCGGCGCTAACCTTGTGTGAATGCTCTGAAAAGCTAATCCTTTGCATATCGCAGCATCTTCTTCCTGTCGGTTAAATTTCGCTTCTGTAGCACGTCATCTTCGTGGTGTAGCAATTTTAATAGCCAGTAGTGTAAGGGATTCAAAATCATCTATTCATTCCCTCAGCGACCACGCCGGCACCGAAAGGGAAGATAATAGAGAGAAGACCGAAATACTGCATTCGGTCTTCCGAAGTTGTTTCACCGCGGAAGATCGTAACACTGTCCCTCATTTCAATTGTCGTGGGAACGTCGAAATGGCAGATATTGAGATAACCGATCGCAGAATTGAATAGCAGCTGCAATCGCGTAGTAGTGGAAAGGCTTCAGTATCAGATGAGATACCTATAAGATTCTCGAAAGATTATACGAAAGAACTGGCTGCCCTTCTAGCAGTAATTGATCGTAGATCGCTTGAGCAATGAAAGGTACCTAAGGACTGGAAAAAAGCGCAGGTCTTTCCAGTTCTTAAGGAAGGCCGTAAGACAGATCCACACAATTACACCTATATCGTTGACGTCAATCTGTTGTAGAATTATGGAACAGGTTTTATGCTCAAGAATTATGACGTTTTTGGAAAATGAACGTCTCCTCTATAGAAATCAACATGGATGACGCAAACAGAGGTCCTGCTAAACTCAGCTCGCTCTGTTCCTCCGTGAGATCCACAGCGCAGTGGACAACGGCGCTCAGGTTGATGCAGTGTTCCTTGATTTCAGTAAGGCATTTGACACTGTCCCGCATTAACGTGTAGTGAAAAAAAATACAAGCTTACGGAATATCGGAACAGGCCTGAGATTGGATTCAAGACTTTCTTGCAGATAGAACTCAACACGTCGCTCTTAACGGAACTAAACCGACAGATGTAAAGGTAATATCCGGAGTACCACAGGGAAGTGTGATAGGACCGTTGCTGTTTACAATATATATAAATGATTTAGTAGAAGGCGTCAGATGCCCTTTACGGCTATTCGCAGGTGATGCAGTTGTCTACATCAAAGTAGCAAGGCCACAATAAAGTAAGAATTTGCAGAACGACCTGCAGAGAACTTGTGAATGGTGCAGACTCTGGCAGTTGACCCTGAACGTAAATAAATGTAGCATATTGCGCATACATGGGAAAAGAAATCCACTACTTTACAGCTACACTATTGATGACAAACAGCTGGAGACAGCGTCTGCCGTAAAATATCTAGGCGTAACTGTCCAGAGCGACCTTAAGTGGTATGACCAAATAAAACAGATAATGGGAAAAACAGACACCAGACTCAGATTCATCGGAAGAATCTTAAGGAAATGTAACTCATCCACGAAAGAAGTGGCTTATAAGACCCTTGTTCGCCCGATTCTTGAGTATTGTTCATCTATCTGGGATCCCTATCGGGTAGGACTGATAGAGGAGATAGAGAAGATCCAAAGAAGAGCGGTGCGTTTCGTCACGGGATCGTTTAGCTGGCGAGAGAGCGTTACAGTGATGCTAAACAAGCTCCACTGGCAGACGTTACAAGAGAGGCGTTGTGCATCACGGAGAGATTTACTATTGATATTTCGGGACAGCACTTTTCAGGAGGAGTCAGACAACATATTACTTCCCCCCCCCCCATACATATCGTATTGACAACGAGGAGAAAATTCGAGAAATTAGAGCCAATACAGAGGCTTACCGACAATCATTCTTCCCATGCACTATTCGCGAGTGGAACAGGGTTGGAGGGATCAGATAGTGGTACCGAAAGTACCCTCCACCACACACCATAAGTGGCTTGCGGAGTATGATGTAGATGTAGATGTTCAGTACAGTTCCACATTGCGCCCTTATTAACAAGATACGAGCGCACGGAACATCAGACTATCTGAATGATTGGACTGAACAATTTCTAGCAAACAGAAGCAACACGTCATTCTAAACGGAGAGAAGGCTTCAATCATAAAAGTAATTTCGAATGTGGCCCAAGGAAGTGTTATAGGACCGTTACTTTTCACAATATATGTAAATGACCTAGTACGTAATGTAGGAAGTTTCACAAGACTTTTCGCGGATGATGCTGTTGTTTACAGGGAAGTCGCAACTCGGAAAATTGCAGCGAAATGCATGAAGACCTGCAGAGGCTCGAAGATCGGTGTAGGGAGTGGCAATTGACTATCGACATAAACAAACGTAACGTATTACGAAAACGTAGACAGAAAGATCCCTTATTGGATGATTATACGATTGCAGAACAGCCACTTCCATAAAATAACTAAGATATGCACGCGCAGCAATTTGAAGTGGAACGACCATATAAAATTTATCACTGGTAAGGCAGATGCCAGACTGTGATAAACGTAATTCGTCAACAAAGGAAGTAGCTCACAAAATCCTCACTCGACCAATACTTGAATGTTGTTCGTCAGTTTGGGATCCATGCCACATATGATTGATAGAGTAGATCCAAAGAAGAGCAGCACGTTTAGTTACAGATTCATTAAGCACGAAAGCGTCACGGAGATAATCAACCAGCTGCAGTGACAGAGGCTGTAAGAGAAGCGTCCTGCATCACGTTGTCGTTTACTATTAAAATTTCCGAGAGCTAGGGAGGATGGCGAATCAAATCCCCGTCCGGACATCCAGATTTAAGTTTTCCATCATTTCTCTGCTTTGCTTAAGGCGAACCCCGAGGTCGTTCCTTTGAAAGGGCACGGCCGGTTCCTTCCCTATACTTCCTCAGTCCTAGTGTTCGGTGGTTTTCAGTTAGTCAGATTACTCTCATTCTTCGATGAGACTGTAAAAACGTGGGAGGTCTTTCGTTTGCGGTGCGTTGATTTGAATTGCCAGTTAATCGCCTTGGCACGTTTCGAGATTTGTGTACAGGTCTGAATACTGGGCACCTTTGTTAGAATATTTATGAGGTTGTCGGCCGAGCCGTGGTGCTGTAAGATTTCGACGAGTTTCCTAATCAACATCTCCAGGCAAAGCGGTAGGTTCCTGTCCAGTTTGTTTCTTTACAGCCACGTTGTCCAGTCGGGTGCCACCGGGAGAGAAGTCGAGGTGGATTGTGGTGGTGGTGGGAAGGTGGGGGCCTGCCATGGGTGGAAGGGCTCGTGGCGTGAAATCCTGGTGACATCAGTCTGTTCTGCACATTGCCTCCGCCGCTTTCATATCATGGCGTTCCTGGCTTTTTTTTAGTAATACCACATTCCATGCGATGCTTAGATGGAAACTGCATCAGGACTGTTGTTTTCAGCTGAGCAGCACCGGTATTCAATGCCCGGATCTTCCTCAGCCCCCCTGCCCCCCTCCCCCACCAGCACTACCGATTGTGACATCTCTACTGGAGGCATACGACTGTCCCGTCCGTTGAGCCCTCAGCAGGAAGTCTGTAGTCTAGTAGCCATAAAAATAGGAATGGGACATGAATGTGGCACTTTGACTGAAGATGACGAATAGGAAATTACCCGTAACGTTGTGATAACCTGAGAAATTTCATAGATAAAAATCGCCGACAAGGCTTGCATTTCCATCTTTCGTTAGGTGGATGCCCTTCTCAACTTGTTTTCACTAACAATAACGGTACCTTATCTACGGTGAAACTGGAGTAACACCTTAGGCACCTATTGTTTATTTACCTTGATAGACGTTTCAACAGATCTGATATGGTTGAAAATCTAAAAAAAAATTAGAAATATCGTCTCTCGTGGACAGTTTGGTGTTTACAGAACTGTTCAGTATAAAGTGTCTTGTATCAAATTGTTTGTCTCGGTATCCTCTGCTGCATTAAGACGAGCTTCATACATTTTATCTGTGACAGCTTCTACTATTCCAATAGGATATCATATTAACTTGCTGAGATAGCTAAAACAGGTTAAAACACCCAGCCTGTTGGTAGATGACCTGCGTACTTGTGCAAGCAGGAATTTTCGTTACCAGTATTTGGAGGTAAAAAATAAGGAGAGGGTGGTGCTTATCAGCATACTACACCATTGTAGCAGCCTGGCTGCAGAATCATACAAGAGTGCAAAATGATCCTTCTGGCCGAATGTCGTGGACAAAATGTATGAAGCATAGATTTTTGTGTCTGTGCAGCTCCATTCGCTTTAACATTTCAGTATTCCTTCTTAAGTTACGTTGTTACTTCAGAATATGTCTTTTTGGATGATCAAAGGTCCTTGTATGCACCATAAAGTAAGTATCAAACAGTGAATGAAGTTGATATAGTGAAGGTACAGAGCTTAAGGTAGAAGGACAGATAATGTAAATCGGGATGAATCGGAACTGTAAAAAGTATTTATTATATTGATGAACTCTGGCATAGAGTTGAACCAACATGGACCGTCGTAGCTCCGCTCAGTTCGATGCCTTGCCTGGTTAGAGTCGTTGTTTTGTCTTCAGACCTGTAGTTTGTACGATATACAGGGTGCGTCAAAAAAATGTATACACACTTTGAACTGCCACAGACAATGTATTTCCCGTTCTACAAGGTTGAATATCTGTGAGAAAGTAATGGTATGTTTCTTCAACAGGTGGCAGCAGTGGAAAGGAAGTAATTGCAACATGGCGGACGTGCGTTTGAACTTTGAAGCGCGGAAGCAGATAATTAAGTGGTACTGGAAGTTTGAGAATGTAGCTGCGGTTCGAAGACAGTGGAGAAGTGAGTATGGTGCAGAACCACCCTCAAGGTTAACAATTACACGTCTACGAGAAAAATTCGAAATTCATGTAACAGTGTGCGATGTGCATAAAGGTCTATTAGGGCGACCTCATACAGCTGCAAGTGATGATTCCACAACTGCGGTCTTGGAACTGTTTCAACGTTCACCTCAAAAATCTTCAAGGCAAGCGGCACATGAGAGTAATGTAAGTGCTAGTAGTGTGCTACGCATTCTGAAGAAAGGCAAGTTTCGTGTGTACATTTCAAGGCTGGTGCAACAGCTAAGTGACGACGATCCAGATCGAAGGTTAGAATTTTGTGAATGGGTTCAGGAGATGGTGAGACATGAACCGGGATTGATGGGTGGCATAATTTGGTCGGATGAAGCCCAATTCAAACTCAATGGAACTGTCAATAGGCACAATTGTGTGTACTGGGCTGAAGATAATCCTCACATTGCAGTTGAAAAGGCTGTGAATTTGCCTGGTGTAAATGCGTGGTGTGGTTTGTCTGCAAGGGGACGCATTGGGCCTTTCCGCTTTGAAGGTACTGTTACTGGAGAAACGTGCCTAACAATGTCTGCTGACTCCATTTTCCCTGCCATTCGTGCATTATACGATAATGATGAGTTTTATTTCCAACAAGATGGCGTCCCGCCGCACTATCATAGGGACGTACGATCACAATGTGCCAGGCCAGTGGATAGGATGCAGGAGACCAATCGAATTTCCTGCATGCTCTCTAGACCTCACGCCGCTGGATTTCTTCTCTTGGGGCACAGTAAAAGACGAGGTGTAGAAACGTAAACCACGTAACCTGGACACACTTTGGAATGAGATTCAGGTGGTGTGCGCAGAAATCTCATTGGACACTTCAGTACAATGTATGGAATCAGTGGTGACTCGTACTCAGAGATGTATTGATGCTGAAGGCCATCAGTCTGAACATTAATCACATTTGCAAAGTACACTTATTTTTCCAATTGGACTTTAAGCTTTCCATTTCCAGAAATTTAACATTGTAGAACGGGAAATAAATTTTCTATGACGCTTCAAAGTGCGTATACATTTTTTTTTTTTTTTTTTTTGACACACGCTGTAGCATAACGGCGAATGCTCCGCAAACATGGTACGTGACTTTTACATTCCGTTCCACTGTATAGTGTTTGATTGTTCGTGCTCGTGGAAAACTCACCAGGTAAGATGATATGTTGAAAGAGCCAGCCCAGAGGTCGTGGATGCGAGTGCCGCGGTGTCCGCAGGGTTGGTGGAGGGCGCAGAAGAGTGCGACTGCGGGATGGACGTGGAGTGCCGCGAGGTGGACCGCTGCTGCGTGCCGCGCGGCCGTGCCGCCGCCTGCCGCGTGAACCGCCGTGCCGGTCACACCTGCCACCCCTCGCTAGGGCCCTGCTGCCTCTGCTCCTGCCAGTTCGCCGACCTGTCGCACCTCGGCATCGTAAGTCTCACATTCTACTCTGTAGGAATCAACATGGATTCCGGAAACAGCGATCGTGTGAGACCCAACTCGCTTTATTTGTTCATGAGACCCAGAAAATATTCGATACAGGCTCCCAGGCAGATGTCATTTTTCTTGACTTCCGGAAGGCGTTCGATACAGTTCCGCACTGGCACCAGATAAACAAAGTAAGAGTCTACGGAATATCAGACCAGCATGTTATTCTCAATGGAGAGACGTCTACAGGCGTTAAAGAAACCTCTGGCGTGTCACAGGGGAGTGTTATGGGACCATTGCTTTTCACAGTATACTCTACTGACCATTAAAATTGGGACACCACGAAGATGACGTGCTGCAAACGCGAAATTTAACTGACAGGAAGAAGATCCTCTAACATGCAAATGATTAGCGTTTCAGAGCTTTCACACAAGGTTGGCGCCGATGGGGACATCTACAATGTGTTGACATGAGGAAAGTTTCCGACCGATTTCTCATACACGAACAGCAGTTGACCGGCGTTGCCTGGTGAAACGTTGTTGTGATGCCTTGTATAAGGAGGAGAAATGCGTACCATCACGTTTCCGAATTTGATAAAGGTCGGATTGTAGCCTATCGCGATTGCCGTTTATCGTACCCAATATTGCTGCTTGCGTTGGTCGAGTTCCAATGACTGTTAGCAGAATGTGGAATCGGTGGGTTCAGGAGGCTAATACGGAACGCCGTGCTGGATCCCAACGGCCTCGTATCACTAGCAGTCGAGATGACAGGCCTCTTATCCGCATGACTGTAACGGATCGTGCAGCCACGTCTCGATCCCTGAGTCAACGGATGGGAACGTTTGCAAGACAACAACCATCTGCACAAACAGTTCGACGACGTTTGCAGCAGCATGGACTATCAGCTCGGAGACAATTGCTGCAGTTACCCTTGACATGTGCATCACAGACAGGAGCGCCTGCGATGGTGTACTCAACGACGAACCTGGGTGCACAAATAGCAAAACGTCATTTTTTCGGATGAATCCCGGTTCTGTATACAGCATCATGATGGCCGCATCTCTGTTTGGCGCCATCGCGGTGAACGCACATTCCAAGGGTGTATTCGTCATCACCATACTGGCGTATCACCCGGCGTGATGGTATGATGTGCCATTGGTTACACATCTCGGTCACCTCTTGTTCGCACTGCCGGCACTTTGAACAGTGGATGTTACATTTCAGATGTTTTACGACCCGTGGCTCTACCCTTCATTCGATCCCTGCGAAACCCTACATTTCGGCAGGATAATGCACGACCGCATGTTGCAGGTCCTGTACGGGCGTTTCTGGATACAGAAAATTTTCGACTGCTGCCCTGGCCAACATATTCTCCAGATCTCTCACCAACTGAAAATGTCTGGTCAATGGTGGTCGAGCAACTCGCTCGTCACAATACGCCAGTCACTACCTTTGATGAACTGTGGTATCGTCTTGAAGCTGCATGGGCAGCTGTACCTGTACACACCTGTTTAACTCAATGCCCAGGCTTATCAAGGCAGTCATTACGGCCAGAGGTGGTTGTTCTGGGTACTGATTTCTCAGGATCTATGCACCCAAATTGCGTGAAAATGTAATCACATGTCAGTTCTAGTATAATATATTTGTCCAATGAGTACCCGTTTATCATCTGCATTTCTTCTTGGTGTAGCCAGTTTTAATGGCCAGCAGTGTATATAAATGACCTAGTAGATAGTGTCGCAAATTCCATGCGGCTTTTCGCGGATGATGCTGTAGTGTACAGAGAAGTTGCAGCATTAGAAAATTTCAGCGAAATGCAGGAAGATCTGCAGCGGATAGGCACTTGGTGCAGGGAGTGGCAACTGACCCTAAACATAGACAAATGTAATTAATTGCGAATACATAGAAAGAACGAACCTTTATTGTATGTTTATATGATAGCGGAACAAACGCTGGTAGCAGTTACTTCTGTAAAATATCTGGGAGTATGCACACGGAACGATTTGAAGTGGAATGATCATATAAAATTAATTGTTGGTAAGGCGGGTGCCAGGTTAGGATTCATTGGGAGAGTCCTTAGAAAATGTAGTCCATCAACAAAGGAGGTGGCTTACAAAACACTCGTTCGACCTATACTTGAGTATTGCACAACAGTGTGGGATCCGTACCAGGTCGGGTTGACAGAGGAGATAGAGAAGATCCAAAAAAGAGCGGCGGGTTTTGTCACAGGGCTATTTGGTAAGCGTGATAGCGTTACGGAGATGTTTAGCAAACCCAATTGGCAGACTCTGCAAGAGAGGCGCTCTGCATCGCGGTGTAGCTTGCTGTCCAGGTTTCGAGAGGATGCGTTTGTGGATGAGGTATCGAATATATTGCTTCCCCCTACTTATACCTCCCGAGGAGATCACGAATGTAAAATTAGAGAGATTCGAGCGCGCACGGAGGCTTTCCGGCAGTCTTCCCGCGAACCATACGCCACTGGAATAGGAAAGGGAGGTAACGACAGTGGCACGTAAAGTGCCCTCCGCCACACACCGTTGGGTGGCTTGTGGAGTATAAATGTAGATGTAGTTGTTGTGGCCGACCTGTCGCTTCAGTGTGTCAAAATGTTTACGATGTGCATTCAATAAGTAAAACGACACATTTTTATTTTCTCGGCCAATTTCGATTGAAAAAATGCAGAATTTGTTGTGGGACGTCGTGAACTATTCCCGCTTCATGAAGTTCCGGTACGTGGCCGCGTTAAACGTAGCCCTCAAAATTCGGTGTGTAATGGGGGTGCGTTCAGGCAGACAGCTGTCATTGAATTCCTTTTCGGTGAAAACGAGAGCATCGCAGCTAGTCATAGGCGCTAGCAGAACGTCTACAGAAGGATGGCAGTGAACAAAAGCACGGTGAGTCGTCGGGCGATGCGTCTTTCATCATCGCAAGAAGCTCGCGCAAACCTGTTTCACGAGCCAGCCGGCCGCAGTGATGGAACGTGCGGACACTTCATTTGAGGTGCTCGATGAATCAAAATCAAACACCACGTTGCAGATCTGGATGTCTCTGTTGGTAGTGCTGACACACTCGTGCTGAACGATCACCGAGGAGACACTGTTGGTAGCCCCTTGTCTCATCTGGGCGATCAGTTGGTCAACAGTTGCACATCTATACGCCCGTACACATCTCTGCAGCCGTCTTTCACCCCTGTCCATTTATGGCCTGTGATGCACCAGAGATTGCCTCTGCGCCAATTTTGGATAGCGCCGTTTTGTAGTGCACGATCTGCTTTACTATACCTGTGAACAATATACTTGATAACTGTATATTTTAATTATTAAAATAATTAAACTAACTGTTTCAATGGTGGAAATTCGTGTTTAGTTGTTATAAGATTATTGTTAACAATCCAGTGCTTAGTGAAATATGTTTCCATATGATAATTTTAATAAACCAGGACACAAAGACATTTATGTGTGTTGTAAATAAATTTATTGCGTTTTGCACACTTTTTTTAACTGTTGTCTTCCAGGGGCAAACAGCACAGCTTTTTGCTCTTGCAGTTTTATTTTTGTAGATGGTTTGTAGGGGTGCAACTTGAAGTTCTATTCCCAAAAAATCTATCCTCACTATCATATTGTCTTCAACTTGATCATCATCACTGCCCTGTTATCCACCTATTTCATTGCCTACATATTTGTCTTCTCCTTCAACATCATTTTCATCTACACAGTAAAGTATTCTGACAATCTCCTCGCCCGATAATTTTTTCACTACTTTTTCAGTCGTTCTGATGTGTAATATAAAAAACCTGTTGCTGACAAGCTGGACCTGCGTAACTTACAACTATTAGGTCTACTGCTACCATTACTACTACTATTATAATAATAGTATTAGTATTATTATCATTATCGAAACACCAACAGAGCTTCGTATCATCACAAAAACTTCGTGAAAACGGAAATGTAAAAAAAAAAAAAAAACCAACACTATAGTGGGGAATGTGATATTGCAGCAATGCTACTAGTGAGGTGCATAACCGTTTCAAACAAGTTTGGACCTACTGCCAAATATGCCCTACCCGGCCAAATATTAACAGGAATCTCAAATAACGAAGTGTTGCCATCATTTAGAAATATTTGAAGCAGTAATGAGTGGGGGTACAGTATAACTTCATAGTGTGCCAGGTCTATAACTAGTAACTGGGCAACGGCATTGCAACTTCGGATACACCATTTCTCGCTAATCACCGGAGTTAAGCAGTACTTGGACGGATGACCACAGGGAGACACCGAGCAAGGTGGCGCAGTGGTTAGCACACTGGACTCCCATTCGGGAGGACGACGGTTCAATCCCGCGTCCGGTCATCCTGATTTAGGTTTTCCGTGATTTCCCTAAATCGCTCCAGGGAAATGCCGGGATGGTTCCTTTGAAAGGGCACCGCCGACTTCCTTCCCCGTCCTTCCCTAATCCGAAGAGACGGATGACCTCACTGTCTGGTCTGCTTCCCCAAACAACCCAACCCAACACAACCACAGGGAGACACCGGATGTTCCCATTCGGGAGGACGACGGTTCAATCCCGCGTCCGGTCATCCTGATTTAGGTTTTCCGTGATTTCCCTAAATCGCTCCAGGGAAATGCCGGGATGGTTCCTTTGAAAGGGCACCGCCGACTTCCTTCCCCGTCCTTCCCTAATCCGAAGAGACGGATGACCTCACTGTCTGGTCTGCTTCCCCAAACAACCCAACCCAACACAACCACAGGGAGACACCGGATGTTCCCGACTCAACGAATGCAAGTCCCTGAAGTGCCAAAGAGTTGAAAGACTTGCACTACGCAGTTGAGCTGTACGACATTATTATTATTATTATTATTATTATTATTATTACTAGCAGCTGTAAAAAAATTATTCATGCAGATATGACATACATGTTATTGCCTTATTTTTTATTTTATTTAATTTATTTATTTATTATTGCGTAGGCTAGTCATAGAGACTGGTGTACCCTATACCACATCAGGCAATATTGCCACTTGGCTGTGTGAACTGCCAATACCAATAATTTGTCCCCCCATTGCCTATACCTGAACATGCCGCCAGGTCCGGCTCCTACTTTCGTTCTCACTGCTAATTCCACCTGTGATTTCTGAACACTGTTATCAGGGGTTCGCCACGGGGTATGTGGCAATAGCTTCACTGGGGAATGGAGGAGGTGGGCGACTGAGGTTTACACATTGCCATTCGGCACTACCTCGGATACTAGAATACACGGTAGGGATGACGAGGTGTACGCGCAGTAGCAAGTCGTACCGCTGACGTCAGGGGGAACACAGTCAGCGTGCATTTGTCATAGCACATTGTATTGTTATTGCGTTTACGAGCGAAAGCAATGTTGTTTACGGCAGAGTGGATTTTTATCGCTGGCCGGGGTGGCCGAGCGGTTCTAGACGCTACAGTCTGGAACTGTACGACCACTACGTCGCAGATTCGAATCCTGCCTCGGGCATGGATGTGTGTGATGTCCTTAAGTTAGTTAGGTTTAAGTAGTTCTAAGTTCTAGGGGACTGATGACCTCAGAGGTTAAGTCCCATAGTGCTCAGAGCCATTTGAACCATTTTTTTTATTTTTATCAGTGATTGCTGACTGAGTAAAGAGTTACGCCGCAATTATCGGGTATTAAGGGATATTTTAGAGTAAGTTTCCAAGTGAACAGTGATGACTTACTGCGCGTCCCAAAAATAAAATCAGACGAAAAATTGGATAAATGCTTGTAAACGTTCAGATTCGTTTACAGCTGAAAATGGTAGTGTCTGCTCAATACAGTTTACTGATTCGGATTGTGAAAGGGATATGGAAAGTGAACTGTTGAATATACCTTCGAAACGCAGGCTGAAGACTGATGCTCTTCCAACTTTAAACCTACCACCCTGCGGTGGTGATCTAGGTTGTAGTAACGAGCCTAATAATGAGAGAAATATTTGGGCCCAAAAATGAAGCTACGGTAAAGAAGTAGAAGATATTTCAGGGGTAAACATATTACCAATTAATGAAGAAATTACTACTAGAAAAACCGTTAACCGCGAAACCAAACCCTGTTGTGAATGTGACAGTTCGTGCTGACACTAACAATCAGAAACCCTGCTGTGAATGTGACAGTTCGTGCTTACACTAACAATTCGAAATTATGGAAACAGAAATAAAAGACCTTAGGTAAAAGAATGTAGATTTACAGCATCGCTTCTCTCGATATAGAGCCGAGTCACTGAAATTAAAATATTTTCAAAAAACGATTCAGGGCTCTTTTTCTATCAACCGTAACGCGAGCGATATGTCCATGCCGTGTGTTACAGTTCATGCAAGAATGAAAAAGAATTTGATACCTTAAGTGCTAATGTATTGGCGGAAACTCGAGATACGACTGTAGAACCGGTCACCATCTTCTGAGAAGCAAGACACTTATTGTCTACAGGAGTGTGAATGCGACAACAAGGAAGTTGAAGAGATTTTTGAGAATTGTTCTGAATATGACGAGGAAAATGTTCTAGAGTTGAAGGAAAATGTTGAGCAGCTAGGGATGATTGCTGGATATGTTACTCATAGAGTTAAACGCAAGAACACCGAATCGGCACATTTGTGTGGTAAACTAACTGATTACGTAAATGTTTCAGGCAATTTCAAGAGGATTTTTAATGAAGCCAACTGAAAGATTTATGGAATTCACTTTGAGAATGGGAAGAGATTTTCAACAATTCCACGCTAATTTCATTGATCGTAACCCAAAAGTCTTTGTAATGTAAAGGATATTATAACTAAGAAGTATCTAGGAATGGAGGAATTTGCTGTAATGTGTTTCATATGGCCACACACTATCATCAGAATGAAAGCTATCAAGAAAGAAGTGCAAAGCGAACTGAGACTGAACAAAGACAAAACCTAAAGAGAAATGAAAAAAAGTTGCAACAAACTTACCAGAATAGAAAAAGGAAACTTGTTAATATATTTAAAGAGTTTAAAATGCATTAGAGGGGTTTCTCAGCATTACAGGTCTGTGGTTTAAGACTATGTGAGCCTCTTCTACAGAAATATAGCAGATCCCTCTGAGATTGTGAAAGAGGTTGATGGCCTTCGGAGGCCTTACACTAACATTTTTCTTACCATAGAAAAGAATATTCTAATATGAAGCGGAAGAAACGGAAAATCTGGATTTCTTTCATACTTGAGTTAAACATGTGTTCGCCGTATGCCCAGAATCTGCAGCGCTGTGCGGAGTGGTAAGAGGGTTCACAGTGACGCCACAGCTCACGGTCCACCTGCGCATAACCGTGTATTCTAGTATCCTTGGGGACTACTAGTAATGCTGCTGTTTGCCATAGTAGAAAATCCAGATTCGAGCCCCAGCCTCGAATAAATTTTCATTGTCACGACCAATTCATTCTTTTGGGAGTCACATTTTTTACAAATGTAAGCGTAGATAATGGCCGACTGGAGTTCTCTGACCATTTCGGCATTCTGGCAGGATTGCCTCTCGGCGACGAGGCTGGTGGATGCGAAGTGCCCTTGCGCTTCGAAGCACGACTGCACCTGTGGCGTGCTGGGCCGGTGTGTGGGCAACAGCTGTCATGCCGTCGAATGCGCCGTGTTGCAGCTGCCTGAGTGCGAATGCACCCCACACAACGGCAGCTGCCGCACCTGCTGCCAGCTGTCTGCCGGTGACTGCCTCCCAGCTGCAGACGCCGCTCTGCGTCTTGCGCAGCAAGGTGCCTTCACACTGCAGGTGAATTTTCCTTAACGTTGCTCGCGCAAAATACATGGCATCGGTGTAGAGACGCATCCTCGTCTAGAGTGCTGGGCGTTTCCATTGCTCTGTTCCGATGAGGCGCCTGTTTCAACTGACCGTCCCCAGTCGACCCGTACACTGCGAGCACTCTCGTTGCAATCTCTTTGCATCAACGTTTTGCACCGCATTCTTCCCGCACCTTACACTATCTGACCAAAAGTAACCAGGCACCTATTACTGGACATAAACAGGGGTTGCGTCCACTTATCGCCTTTCAATGATTTGAGCTCTGGTGGTGATTCTATCAGTGAGGTGTCTGAAAATCTGTGGAGCGATGGCAGCCCATCATTACCCAATAGGTGAAACCAGAAAAGGCAGCGCTGTTGAACACTGGATTGTGGAGCGAAGCCGCACTAAGTGGCCGCGCGGTTTAGGGCGCTATGTCACGGATTGCGCGGCCCCTCCCGCCGGAGGTTCGAGTCCTCCCTAGGGCATGGGTGTGTGTATGTGTTGTTCTTAGCATAAGTTAGTTTAGTAGTGTGTAAGTCTAGGAACTGATGACCTCAGCAGTTTGGTCCCTTAGGCATTCATACACATTTGAACATTTGTGGAGCGAAGTCGACCTTCTAATTCATCCCAAAGATGTTCCATTGGCTTCAGGTCGGGACTCACTGCAGTTCAGTCCATTTCGCAATGTTACTGCCACATTGTCCACAAACCGTCACCTCACAGACACTGTTTTTTAACTGGGTGCACTGTCATGATAGAATCATTCTCTCCGAGCTGTTCTTCTACTGTATGCAATACACAGTGCTGTAAAATGTGTTCATATACTTCTGCACTCAGCGTTTTCTTAAGTGCAACGAGGAGACCGCGACGTAATCATGTAAAACACCTTCATACCGTTAACAACACCTCCTACTTCACTGTTGACACTTTACATAATAGCCTGTAACATTTTCCTGCAATCCACCAAACCAAACCCTTCCATCACGTTACCACCGGGCATAGTGCGATTCATCACCCAGATCAGCCGTTTCCAGTCATCCATTGTCCAGTAGTGTCGCTCTTTACACCACCCCAAGTGTAACTTAGCACTGACTACATAGATGTGTGGCTACGAGGAGTTGCTCGACCACTACACCCCATTCTTCTTAACTTCCTATGCGTTGTCACTGCGCTGGATGAACTGCTGTTAGCACTTCAGATCTCACGAGAGTTTCCTTTTGCTTCATGTGCCTTTTTACAACCATCCTCTGCAATACTAGACGCTTCCTATCTGTCAGTAAATGAGGCCTATCTGGTACTGGTTTAGTTGTGGATGGTCCTTCGCATTTCCACTTCACAGTTACGTCACCAGCCCGCCCGGTTAGCCGAGCGGTCAAACGCATGGCTTTCCAGAGTGGGAAGGAGCACCTGGTCCCCGGCACAAAACCACCCGGCAGACTTTTGTCAATGTCCGGTGAGCCGGCCAGTCTGTGAATGGTTTTTAGGCGGTTTTCCATCTGCCTCAGCGAATGTCGGCTGGTTCCCCTTATTCTGCCTCAGCTACACTGTGTCGGCGATTACTGCATAGACAAGTTCTCTGCGCACACATACACCACCATTACTCTACCTGAAGTAAATTGTTGAATAACTTTTCAGGAGTTTTGGTAAGAATGATAACAACAACCACACACACCCCTGGCAAATTATTTTAGGTTAAAAAGGCATTGCCATATCCATCTATGTTCATACATTTATATAAAGCTGAGAATATGCATGTATGTCTGGGAAATTCTCCCAGGCCACTGGACCAAAGTGGACCAAGCGCAGCACACAATCTTCTTGCCTTGAGAGGATCAACATGGGGGGGGGGGGGGCTTCTAAGATCTAGCTCTAATATTTACAGAGATAGAGACATATGGTGTTTCTTAAGTCCTGCCATAAAGGTTGCTGTGCAGGATTTGTGTGTTTTATGGGAAGTGTTCTCACCCGTTTTATCGTCCTGCTTTGCGTAGCGGCCTATGCATCAAGGGTGAGAAACAGTTTTCCAGGTTGCCCAGCACTACAGGTGTGCTGAATTGGAGTAATATGTATGTATGTATGTCTAGGATCTCTTTCCACACTCCTGGATTTACTGCAGCCACATTTGACACACAGACAGAAAACTTCACACGCATCAACACTGTGGGGTTTATTACCCCCCAGCTCCAACAGGAGCAAACATGGAGGGAAAAACTGTGTTTTTGTTTCATTCCCTGCCATATAGGCTGCGCTACACGACAGACTTGTTGTGTGTGAAGAATACCTGTCATATCGGCTTGCTTTGCAGGGCAGCCTAAACATCAGAGACAAGAAATAGTTTTCCAGCCCCTGACTTTCAGGCTGCTCTGCACAATAGGCATGTTGTGTTCTCCCATGGTTGGCGGGAGCTACACATGCAGATAGACATGGTCGGGGGAAGGTTGGTATGTATAGAGGAGGGGATGGACAGAGAGGGGGGGGATAGGAGAGGATGGAGAGCGAGGAAAGAGGGGAGGGACAGTGGGAGAGAGCAGAAGGAGGAGCTGATAGACAGAGAAGTGAGGAGGAGGAGACAGACAGAGAAGGGAGGAGGAGGAGGAAGGGGAGGCAGAGGAGGAAGAGAAGGACAGAGAGAGGGGGGAATAAATGGACAGAGAAAGGGATAGGATGTGGTGGACATATATATGGTGAGGAAGAAATGGGCAGAGAGACGGGGTGGTGAGACAATGGATAGAGAGGGAGAGGAGGAGATTGACTGAGGTAGGGAGGGGAGGTTATAGGCAGGCAGAGGGGAAGGAGGGAATGAACATACAGAGGAGTAGGATGGAGTGTGCAGTGAAAGAGGGGCAGAGGAGATGCACAGATGTAGGGGAGAGAATGAAATGGATAGAGAAGGGGAGAGGGGATGGTCAGAGAGAGAGAGGGGGATGAGGAGATGTACAGAGGGAGGGGAGAAGGAGATAAAGAGAAGGGGAGGAGAGATGATCAGATAGAGGGGGAGGTGGAGATGGATAGAGTGTAGTGGTGAGGAGGAGTGGGAGATGTAGGAGGCATTTGGAAGATGGAGAGCAGTAGTAGAAAGGTGGAAATGGAAACGGATCATGGAAGGAATGGACAGAGGGGGAGGATGCAATGGACAGAGAGAGGAGAGGAGGAAATGGCCAGAGAAAGGGTGAGGAGTAGATAGGCAGAGAGAAGAGAGAAGAAAGAGATAGAAAGAGAGATGGAAGAAATGGGCAGAGAGTGGGGAGGAGGAGATGAAAGGCAGAGAGTGTGGAGGAGGAGACATGTGTGATATATATGTGGAATGCATATGCAGGCAAAGCAATGGGGAAAGGGCTAGTTATATACACATAAATCTGAGTATTGGTATGTATGTGTAAGAACTTGTCCAAGGCCCCTGGACTGAAGTGGTGCAAATTTGACACACTAACTCCTTGCCGTGATAGGGAGGTATATAACTCACTAGCTTCAGTACTCACAAGGATACAGACATGCATGTTTTTAGGCTTCTGCTGTGTAGGTTGTCCTGCATGACTGGCATGTTGAGTGGGAACAGTATCAGCTTTCCAAATTAGTGTGCTTTGGAGGGCAGTGTACATACCAGATGCAAGAAACTATTTTTGAGCCCCCATAGAGTGGGCTGCCATCACAACAGTCATATTGTGTTGGAATGGTATCGACCTGCTTTGCATGGCAGCCTATGCACCAGGGGCAAGAAAAGCTTTTTTTAGTCCCTGACATGTAGGCTGCCCAGGCCAACATATGTATTGTTGGGATTAGTACCAGTCTGCTTTATCAACTTCTTTTGTCGGGGCCACACATGTAGATGGATATACCTGTGGGAAGGTTAAGATAAATAGAACAGGAGATGGAGTAAAAGAGGGACAGTTGGGAAACGATATGGAGAGAGGGTGTAGGAGGAGTTGGGTAGGGTGAGTGGTAGCAGGAGGGGATAAACGGAAGGGAAGAGGGTGGAGCAGATGGACACAGAGAAAAGGAATGGAAGAGATGGACAGAGAGAGGAGAAGACAAGATGGAGAGGCAGGGAGAGGAGGAGATGGACAGAAAGAGGGGAGGGAAGAGGAGATGGACTGAGCTATTGGAGAAGGAGATGGACACATAGGGAAGTGACGAGGTGATAGGCAGAGAGGGTGGAGGAGGTGATTGACAAGTGATGTGCACATTACATGTGACATACATGTATGTAGCCATAGCTGTGGGGAAAAGGCTAGTATATTATAAATGATGCTGGGGTTTCACAATCATGTAACCATTTCATTTTCATAATATCTAATATATTTTATCTTTCTATGTATGTAATGTCTCTGTACTTCTTAGATCTAAGCTCTTTGACCATAACGTCTAGTTTCCAATGTAAACATGATGGATGTTGTGAGTGCATGTGCTTTTGTAGTTACTAACATCTAAAGTGCCACTATTGTGTCACAGACATAATATGCAGTACCAGTAATTACCATGGTGTATAATATGTAGTTAACAAGTAAAAAATCGAAATATGTGTGTGAATGATGTGATAGATGTAATGTGGAAACGGTGTGGATACTCTAGCTACATGTAAGTACTGTAATATTTTTCAGAACATGACTGAAGCCACGTCCATTTGTTTTTGTTGAATGTCTTTGGTGGCCATGACATTATTTGTTTTTTATTTAAATGTTTAACTCTAAAATTGGGTATGGAAATAAGGAAATGAATACAAACCACCTGAAGATGGGCAAAAGCCTGAAACTGTTCGTGTGCTACATAAAATCATCTTCTATTGTGACTGGTAGCGGTTATTATTCTACACCCTATAACTGTCCTGTCACATACACTCCTGGAAATTGAAATAAGAACGCCGTGAATTCATTGTCCCAGGAAGGGGAAACTTTATTGACACATTCCTGGGGTCAGATACATCACATGATCACACTGACAGAACCACAGGCACATAGACACAGGCAACAGAGCATGCACAATGTCGGCACTAGTACAGTGTATATCCACCTTTCGCAGCAATGCAGGCTGCTATTCTCCCATGGAGACGATCGTAGAGATGCTGGATGTAGTCCTGTGGAACGGCTTGCCATGCCATTTCCACCTGGCGCCTCAGTTGGACCAGCGTTCGTGCTGGACGTGCAGACCACGTGAGACGACGCTTCATCCAGTCCCAAACATGCTCAATGGGGGACAGATCCGGAGATCTTGCTGGCCAGGGTAGTTGACTTACACCTTCTAGAGCACGTTGGGTGGCACGGGATACATACGGACGTGCATTGTCCTGTTGGAACAGCAAGTTCCCTTGCCGGTCTAGGAATGGTAGAACGATGGGTTCGATGACGGTTTGGATGTACCGTGCACTATTCAGTGTCCCCTCGACGATCACCAGTGGTGTACGGCCAGTGTAGGAGATCGCTCCCCACACCATGATGCCGGGTGTTGGCCTTGTGTGCCTTGGTCGTATGCAGTCCTGATTGTGGCGCTCACCTGCACGGCGCCAAACACGCATACGACCATCATTGGCACCAAGGCAGAAGCGACTCTCATCGCTGAAGACGACACGTCTCCATTCGTCCCTCCATTCACGCCTGTCGCGACACCACTGGAGGCGGGCTGCACGATGTTGGGGCGTGAGCGGAAGACGGCCTAACGGTGTGCGGGACCGTAGCCCAGCTTCATGGAGACGGTTGCGAATGGTCCTCGCCGATACCCCAGGCGCAACAGCGTCCCTAATTTGCTGGGAAGTGGCGGTGCGGTCCCCTACGGCACTGCGTAGGATCCTACGGTCTTGGCGTGCATCCGTGCGTCGCTGCGGTCCGGTCCCAGGTCGACGGGCACGTGCACCTTCCGCCGACCACTGGCGACAACATCGATGTACTGTGGAGACCTCACGCCCCACGTGTTGAGCAATTCGGCGGTACATCCACCCGGCCTCCCGCATGCCCACTATACGCCCTCGCTCAAAGTCCATCAACTGCACATACGGTTCACGTCCACGCTGTCGCGGCATGCTACCAGTGTTAAAGACTGCGATGGAGCTCCGTATGCTACGGCAAACTGGCTGACACTGACGGCGGCGGTGCACAAATGCTGCGCAGCTAGCGCCATTCGACGGCCAACACCGCGGTTCCTGGTGTGTCCGCTGTGCCGTGCGTGTGATCATTGCTTGTACAGCCCTCTCGCAGTGTCCGGAGCAAGTATGGTGGGTCTGACACACCGGTGTCAATGTGTTCTTTTTTCCATTTCCAGGAGTGTAGTTCAGCTGCATCCATTATGGATAAAATTCAAGAAAAAATTTTCAAAGTAGTTAATGTGTTGATAAGTAATTATTTTGTGTTATGGGGCACTTGCCAATAAGGGAACAGTCTTTCACTTGGGATATGATAGATTAGACGGAAGATGTCATAATACAATTGATAATGTTTGGAAAAAAAGTACTAAGATATGTGTGATCTTGTGTAATATGTGGTAGAGGTTTGATGTTACAACAATCTAATATTATACTCGACTAGGATGTGGTATACACCTGACACCTAAGCCACAAATGCAGTGAGATCTATATAAGACTCTGAAGTGTGTTCAGAGGTCACATATGTCAGATGCTTGAGGACTCATTATTACTGAAATTGTAACTGAGTATGGTAAATGTTATGGATCCAAGAAAATTGAGGGATAGCTGGTCTGTTGAGATGGAATCAAGGAGGATATTACTTTCTGGTGTCTGCTTAAACGTTAGATTACTCCTAGACTAACCTATACAAGGATATCAGGGAACAGACTTAGGTGTGTTTATTATTAAGGCATCAGTACACTGTGCTGTTTCAAAAAATGGCTGTGTCTGACTGCTGTTTCTTTTTGTTTTAACTGTGGCCTGCAGACTTTTCTTTCTTGGGAAAAAAAGGAGATTAAGAGAACCAGCGAGCATTCAAATAGAGTTGACAATTTTTGTGTTTCATTCGAGCCAGTGTAACAGTCACATCTGTAATTTTGTGAATTGTCTTAGTCACAACGCGATGGCATCTAGGAAAGAAGAAGGTTTCATCGTTTTCTGATTATCTGGAACTGTGAACAATGCTTGCTGCACAAATGGTGTCTTCATACTCACAGTAACAATGAATTTAACATGGTGGTGCACCTATAGAAGAGCTTTCCACACCTTGTAAAAACACGCCCACAAGTGATGCCTTTCCTACTTCACAAAATGTACACAGCAGTAGCGCTTCTAATGAGAGGGATAACATGTGTAACGACTTGTCTGCAGAATTTGGAACATAAGGTTCGGTGAGCTTCGTTGATGGAAACTAAATGGCATTGCTCGAAAATCAAATGTGCATCCAGTGCTATTGAGCAACACCTCTCGATTCAAGAGGATTGGAAAATTGTTAATGGTGAAGACTAGGGCAAGTGTATTCCAATTTCCCTAGAAAATAAGATGTGTTACAGCAACGGTGGACAAACCGTGACGCATGGGCCGTATCCGGCCCGCATTTGCTTTCAATCCGGCCCACAGAAGGATTTGGTGGGAAAGGGAACAAGGCGCTCGCGCTGTAGGTCACTGCTCTGCCCATGATGCTTTTTCAGATATTCGCCTCACTGTTGTTGGCATTTTTTCAGTTTGTCTTCTTTATAATACAGCCGATATATCCCAAGATCAAGTGATTTAAACTTTTTAAAATAAATAGAGAAGTGATCGCTTAATCGGTATGCATGCGATAGCATGTGTACCTAATATGTGCCAAAATGCCGCGCAGTAAAACCGGATCATTCGGTGCTCCTACCTCTGGTTCTATTGGTGATAAAAAGGCAGGGTCAAGTGTTTTGAATAACCCTTGGGCTATGAACCATTTCTATATCAAACAGAAGAATCGTCTTGGTGTCACTAACCTGCAGTACAGGTTCAAAGTATGAATATTACACGCTTCCTTCTACTTAGGCAAACAGAGCAATCTGTTGGTCCTTTTTGCTTTTGATCTGGTCTACGGTGGGCTTGATGGGACTTTCGGAGACACCATCAGTTCACTGGTGGTTCCCCAGAAAACCTCCAATAGTGTTTTTTTACAATATTTTTGCCATCAGAGGCGAACTAAAATCCAGCCGAGGATTCCAAAACGGCTATGCACAGCAAATGACTGAAATTTTTGCGATATATTCCCAAGATCCTGATTCGAACAACATTGGAAATTTTCTTTATATCTTCAACCGTTCCAAGATACAGAGTTTCAAATTTACCCTCCTCCTATACGTAAAACACAGTATGAGACGAACTCTAAATAATAAATAACCCCAGGAAATTGCTCTTGTTTTAACGGTATATTTTCTAGGCATTTATCTCGAGTAGCGATCTCCTCTTTTACTGAAATCTTTATCCATTATCGATAAACGCTCCAAAAACTTGTTTTCTTGATACCAAAAACCAGCCGCGGATTCCGAGACGACTGCACCGTAAATGTCTGTAATTGTAGCGCTAAGACCCCGATCTCAGAAAAACATTGAAAATTTTCTTCATATCCTTATTCACTTCCGAGATGCAGAGGTTCAAATTTACCCTACTTGTACGCGTAGAATACACACGTACAATCCGTTGTGAGGAGAAAGCGTGCTTTATAAAGTGACGTAGCACGGAGAAATATGCTGTAAAGTGTACGTGCGCATGCGAAATTTTTGTGCACGTAAAATCCGGTCTGAGGTGTAAAATAATTTTGCATTATTTCACTTTTGCGTAAGTAAACTATCAAAAATACTGGACCAGGTCCACTCGAGGAGTAGTCTCAGGTCGTACCTGATGAAGGTTACGAGCTACGTTACCGAAATATCGTGCAAGTATGACGCTGATATCCGGCAGAACACCCGACAACCCAAGATGTGATTAGATCGCCGGGAAAGCCTGATGAGTTACCTCAGAAGACTCTACGGGGAGGAGATGTACCAGAATATCAAGAAGCTGGAAAAGCTTCGACAGAGAAAAGGGAGGATGCTGATTTCTCTGTTTTTTTGCTGAGTTGTCGAGATGGAGAAGTGGTGCCAGTATTTTCCAGAATTAAACATCACATCAACTCCACAACGGCGAACAAGATAAAAAAACGCAGAGCGAGCATGGTACTGGTGAGAGAGAGGATCTGAGATATGCTCCACAGATTAGAGGTGTTACACCTTCATCTGTACTTGACAGCCTCCGTAACAGAGGAAGACTGGAACTGGGTAGACCGCGCCTCCTGGTATTTAGCGGAGTGTGCCAGAAGGAAGCCTCATCTTGCAAATCTGCAAAGTTTGACCGCATGAGCAAGACAGAACAGCAGATGGGGGAGACTCGCACTGAGACGAACCTAAGTGGCAAACAGTTTGATGACGCAACCTTAAAGGTACTCAGGAAGGGTCTCAACTTCGCAACGATCCCTAGAAATGTGCCCATTTCAGGTTTCATCATTGCAATATAGCAAGTTGCAACTACACTTCTGCCTAATGTGGCAGAAGTAGTCCGCTGAGAGACTTGCAGGGCTCTCACCAACGCCAGGCCGCCAAAATCGAACTGCACAACTGAGGAGAGGCGTACACTCGAGAAGCTCTGGGAAGACAACAGTACTGTAGTACTGCCGGCAGACAAAGGGAATTCTACAGTCATTCTGCAGTGGGCGGATTACGATGAGAATATACACCAACTTCTGAGGGACCCAGCATGTAGAACCTTGGAGTGTGACCCCACTGACAAGGTGGACAAGAAGACCAGGGCTCTTCTGAAAGAGACGGGGATGCCCGATAAGATCATCAGACAACTCTGGGCAAAAGCATGAGTACCACCTAGACTATATGGTTTGCCTAAAATGCACAAGGAGGACGTGCCCCTACGCTCAATTGTCAGTAATATTGGGGCACCTATATTGCAACAGCGAAGTACTTGAAAAATCTGCTGTCTCCTTATGTGGGGAAATGTGTTCACCATATCCAAAACTCAGAAGACTTCCTGCAACGCGTCAAGCAACTATGCATGACAGATTCGGAATCGTGGTTAGTGTTGATGTCGCATCACTGTTCACTAGGGTCCCACTGAAAGATTCACTAGAATTGATTGCAGAAAAATTTGACAGTGTTCTGTTGGACCTGTTCAGGCATACACTGACACCCACAAATTTCCTGTATGGGAACCAATATTACGAGCAAACTGAAATTGTAGCTGTGGGCAGCCCACGGTCTCCTGTGGTTGCCAACATGTTTATGGGTAGATCTGAGAAGAGCGTATTAGAGACAGCCAGATATAAACCCACATGCTTCTTCAGGTATGTAGACAACACCTTCGTGATCTGGCCTATTAGGAAGGACTGGCTCAGTGAGTTCCTTGAACATCTTAACTCCTGCCACCCAAATATCAAGTCCACCATAGAACTAGAGAAGAATGCCGAGCTGCCGTTTTTGGATTTACTAGTTAAAGGGAAAGCAGATGGATCAGTTGGCCACAGTGTGTATCGAAAACCCACGCACACTGATTCATATCGGCAGGTCAGCAGCTGTCACCACCCTGCACAGAAGAATGGGGTTCTTAAGACATTGGTCTATAGAACACGTTTCCTGTCAGACCAAGAGCGCCTACCAACGGGAATAGAGCATCCTGAATAAGTGTTCTACAAAAATGGATATACTAACAAACAAATTGAGATGGCACTCCAACCAGTCACTACATCACAGGTTCCAGAAACAGATCAAGATGAAGCAAATAAGGTGGTGTACCTGCCCTGTGCTGGTTCTATTTCTGCCAGAATCAGTAAGATCCTCTGTAAACACAACATCAAGTGTGTGTTCTGCCCATCAAGCAAGATCGAGGAACTGGTGGGAAATGTTAAAGACGATCTGGGGTTACAGAAACCAGGCATTTACAATATACCTTGTCAATGTGGCATGTCCTACAGTGGCCAGACTACAAGAAAAGTGGATATCAGGTGCAATGAACATCAAAGGCACACCCGATTAAGACAGGTGACGAAATCAGCCATTGCTGAACATGTCTAGAACTAGGTCAGGCCATGACTTATGATGAAACCAAGATTCTAGCACAGATACGCAGATTTTGGGACAGTGTTATAAGGGAATCGATAAAGATAAAAGTAACTGACAATTTCATGAACCCTGACATGGGGCACTGGCCAAGTAGAACCTGGGATCCTGCTCTGGAATTGTTAAAGGAGCAATGGGGACAGCTGCATAACTCCATGAATAGAAGAACTGAAGGCGTGGATATAGAAAACGATCCCCAGACAGAGTGCCAGGCTCTCTGGACCGAAGATGGAACGTCTGGGACCGGACCGCAGAGGGTACGCTCAGAACCACAGCGTTCGGCAGGTAGCAGCGAGCGGGTACGAACCACAGAGGGAACGCCAGCAAGTCGCAGCGAGCGGGTGCGGACTGCAGAGGGAACGCTACAGGGGGAAGGCCACAGACATGAACACTGGACCAGGTCCACTCAAGGGAAGCACAGTCGAGTTGTGGCAGCCGCAGCGCGCGGGTCAGTGTAGCACGCGGCGCTCTGCTACTGCGGGAGAGTTAGCTGAGAAGAACGTACTGCGGGCGGGGTGGCAAATTGTCGTGCTGCTGTTCTAACAGCAAGGAAAGCAAATTGTCAAACCCTAGCGCGCGGTATGGTGAAAATGAGTAGCGTGGGAAGAGATGTCGCGAGAGGCGGCAACTCGGAGGCAGAAGAAGAAATTTCCCCCGCTCCCGCCCTGTACATCAAGTGCAGGGAGGTCGAGTGGGTGGAAATCTATGATGAGATGGGGCAACAAGGAGGTTGTCATTGAGTCCGACGACTCTGACGCCACCATCAAGCTCCAGGCCGCGAAATGGAACGACTACAGGGCCCTGAAGGACCTTGTGGCCGCTCATACAGTGGACGCCCCGAAAAGAAGTGCGATGGGTCACAAGATTCGTCGCAAAGAAGTTACCCAGGCACTCCTGACGGGACTGCCTTGGATTATTACGGAGCGAGCAGTCAAAGAAGGGCTGCGCCGCCAAGGATTTGTTGATGCAACCGTCAGGTTGCACAACAAGACCAATAAGAAGAAACCGCCGCTTTTCATCGTTGCGACACCAGCGGCAGACAACGGCGGGGTCATATTCGGAGTCCGAAAGCTCTTAGGCTTTCACGTGGATCCGGAAACCCCCCCCACCTGGACACGAAGCCTCAGTGCTTCAAGTGCCAGGAGGAAGAGCATGTGGCAAAACACTGCCGCAACGCCGCCAGGTGCGTCAAGTGCGGACGTCAGCAAGACAGTCGCACCTGTATCAGCACCAAAGAAGACCAACCGATGTGCGCCCGCTGCGGCGGTGAGCACGTCGCCAACTGGTTCAGATGCCAGGTCTTCAACGGCCGAAATCCCGCCACAGCACCGGAAACGGCGTCCCAGGGGAAGCGGAGACGCCGGAGAAGGAGGAGACGGCAACGTCCCACAGCCGCTGCAAACAACGGGAGGGCAGAGACCACAGCGAAAGGTGGAGACAACACCGCGGGAACAACGGCAGCACCTGGAGGAGAGACGACGGCGGCTCCCGCTCACGTGCGGCCGCCTGCTCCCGCCACGGTGGCGTGGGGGGCAGACGGCTTCGACAGATTCCGCATGGTCCTCCATGCGGAGATGGAGGCCGCCTGCCTCACCCTCCGAGAATCCTTCCGCTGCATTCCATCCAAGGAGACGCAGGCGATGCAAACCTGCGACCAGCGCAGGGACGACGGGCTTGCCACGAAGGCGGGCCACCCAGGTCGTGACCAGGCCACTCAAACGGCCTGGCCCAAAAGAATGACGATAAGCCGAGCAACGCAGGCCGCGGCAGCAACCAAAACAGCGCCGGCATCACGTAAGGACGCGGAGGTCCAGACCGAGGAGTTCGTGAATTTCCACGATTACCTGGTAAATAGCGAAATCCTGGACGACGCGATCCCGGACGTGGCCGAGCGTGACGAGCACCAGCTGAACTACATGCAAAGCTGAGAGCTCGTAAGACGGAAAGCGGAAGCCCGCGTAGAGAAGTTCAGGAAAGAAAGAGAAGAACGAGAAAGAAGGCAAGAGGCCGGGTTTTGCAGGGCGGGTTTTGCAGGTTTTCCTTGGCCGCTAAGGTAAATACCGGAACTGTCCCCAACAAACTCCTGCAAATAAATTCCCAATTGGGAGAACCCCCCCCCCCCCTTTTCGCACCCCCAGCAAGAAAAATAAACAGTGTCACAACAGAAAAAACTTCACCCAATGGCTGAAAAGAGCAATATGTACGCTCTAAAACAGCCCGCCCTTCTCAAGTGAGAAGGGAATGAAAAGTGCTAAAGTGCTAAAAAAAAAAAAATCCACTCAAGGAGCAGTCTCAGGTCGCACCTGATGGAGGTTACGAGCTACGTTACCGAAACATCGCGCGAGAACGACGCTGATACCCAGCAGAACACCCAACACCTCAAGATGTTATCAAAATTTTGCTGACCTAAAAAGTTCTTTTCATATTCGTTATATGTCCTGCTTTAACAAGAAAAAGAATGGAACCAGCAGAAGAATGGTCCTCTGGGATCACGATAAAGGCGAATATGCTACTTTTTTTACTCTGACTGAAAAGTGGGGTACACCTACCTCATTCTACCTTCCTCAGCACCTTTAAAATTTTTCCTTAAAATTTTGGCGTACAAATATACTCGCGCTTTTTTATGCTGAGAGACAAGAAGACAGTAGCAGTGGCAAAGAGAAGGAAAAATAATAAATGCTGGAAGGTAGTAGACTGTGGTTGTGTTCTAGAAGGAGCGTAGGAGACATTGGCAATGTGAGAGAAAGAAAGGGATGCAATGGAACTTAGTTGACAGTGACATAACAGTGCTAGGAAAAGAATGAAGAAGACAATGCCAGGGGAGGGGGGGGGGAATAAAGAGAAACATAAAGTGGAAGCAGGTGAGAGCCAGTGATAATGAGAGACAGAGTATATGACAAGGACATTGAGGCGGAGCAGCAGGAAGGAAGGTATGAGATATAAGCAGATACCAAACAGAAGGATCATCTTACCTACAGTTCTGGTTCAAAGTATTAGCAATAAGAGAGAGCAAGAGGGAGACAGTGACACTGAGAGGAGACTGTAATAATAGGACAGAATGAAGGACCTGCGCCTGTGACACAGGAAACGATGACAGAGGGACACAACAGACGGATAAAGACAGTGAGTTGGACTGAATGATTGAGTGAGAAAAGGCAACTGGGAGTGGATAGGCATGAGAGACTTGCAGTGATGGACTAGCAGGTGTGAGTAATTTACAATTAAAGGAACTTATGGGACTTTGAGGTGAATAGAATGTTAAAAAAAGGACAAATATGTTCACATACCAACATTTCTAGGAAAATTTTAAACGTGCTGAGGAAGCTGAGACAGCTGGTACCTCACTTTTTCGTCAGATTCTTTTAAATAACAAGGAACAAATTCGCATTTTTTGTGCCACGATAGGAGTATTTTTCCGCTGGTTTCTTTTGTGTTACTGAAACAGCGCAAGTCTATGCGATCAGTCATCAAAAGTATTTTTGCACAAATTTTTTAAAAATGCCTTCTAATAGTGTTTGTCAATATTAACAGCGTAAATTTCATTCTAATGACCTGCCTGTAGTCAAAAGTCGCAAAATTATTCTTAACTGCTTGTCGACTGGGCTTGGCTCAAATTGTTCAAATGGCTCTGAACACTACGGGACTTAACTTCTGAGGTCATCAGTCCCTTAGAACTTAGAACTACTTAAACTTAACTAACCTAAGGACATCACACACATCCATGCCTGAGGCAGGATTCGAACCTGCGGCCGTAGCGGTCGCGCGGTTCCAGACTGTAGCGCCTAGAACCGCTCGGCCACTCCGGCCGGCCTCGTTGCCTTATTTTGTTTTTCTATTCCTTCTCGTATTAATATTAGTAAATAATTCTTATCCATTGTGGACGTATGAAAACAATGCAACTGTCAAAACTAAAGGTAATTTACAGTGAGTAAGCTGCAACCGGTTGCTTTTATATATGTTTCCTTTTTTATGATGACATTTCAAGATGCATGGCAACGCTTCTTCAAATGTTTACATTTATTTACGTGTCGTGAACATTGTTTCTTCACTTACGGGAATGAGGAATTTTACAGCTGAAGGTTTTAAAGCGACTACTGAAAAATGTCGTAACTAAAGAAACTACATTCTTGAGACATAAAGAAAAGTAAACATTTGAAGATGAAGTGATCATAAAATTAATATTCTCTCAAAAAACGCGTGTTTTGAGGCATAATTTGCTGGTGTGGCGTGTCTGGGAAATGGTGCCATTCATATCGGCTCGTTATCCGTAAACATTAACATCACAGGCGTAATAGTTTGACTTTACGTGCTAGGAACGCTGCCGTTAAGTCACGTGATGAGATGCCCCATGAACGTAAGTATGTACGTGATTCCAGCCTGCAGGTAACCAAAGGTTTCCCATGCTTGTGTTACATCATATTTAATTTCATTGAAAAGGTTTCTGACTTGTTTATTTCAAAGAAATGAAGAAAAATAGCAATCATGTATGTAACACCCCACCTGCCACTTACCTGGTTTTGGCGTGTGTTCACCCCAGCTAATTGGCTAACAGATCAACAGAGAGTGCAAAACTGCCACAATATCAGATAACGCAAAAAAAGTAATAAGGCCCTGTGACTCCTGATTGATCTGTGGTGGCAGTGTTGACATTAATTGATTCAGAATTGATCAATTAAAAAGGGGTGCACATTGATTTATACTCAGCTATTGAACATCAGATGGAAATGTTGAACATAAAATTAATTAAGAAAGTGACTTGGGATTCCAACTACTTGATTGAAAAACAGATGCAGTCGATTAGCACAAATTTATTTTAACTCCCGACCTTCAATCATCACATTACAAGACTCTCCTATCAGGCAGTGGTAATAAATAGCATTTACGTGGAGTAAAGCGCGATAAATCAAAATTAATTCCTATCGACTAACCCAAGCGTAATGCGAAGTGCGAGAAGAATTCCCCAATACACAGCCCATGAAACCCTCGTGGAAACTTTGCCTAAGTGATCCAACAGATTAATCAGCCGGAGCGGGTGCAATATCACCGAATTCAGCGTGGCGGGGCGGCGTCGTTGTGAGGACATCGGCCGGCCTCGTGGTGCTGCAAGGCTGTGCTCGTCTACTCACTCCTAGCTATTTTGCTCAGTACATAGCTGAACCAAAACTTTCTATCTCCAAGCTCAATCGTTCCATTTGCTAAGTCCTAAACTGCAGATGTGCTCACTCTTTCTCAGGCAAGCTGAGTAAAGAACGCCACGTCTGCACTCTAGGCAAGCTGGAAACGGATGACCACAAAGGAGACTTCTCCCAGTCCGCTCTTCGCGTCGGTTTCCCCTCCAGCAAAATCACTTACGTCAATGGCAGCGCAAGTCGCTTCCCAGCGCCGACCAATGCCTGCTCTGGGAAATGAACTAATTCCCACAAAATTTCCCTTCCTCTCAACTTGTGCAAGGTTAGCGTCTGCACAAAACACCAATTTTTCCGGAATTCTGACTCCCAGGAGAGTACTTCAGATTCCTTGGTCCTACGTTCCCATCGGAGGCCAGTGTATTTCATTCTGTCGCTCTTCACCTGATTTACTTCAGACTCTGTGGACTGTGAATTCAGTGTGAAGTTGCTATAGTCACAAATACGCATATTTTGGCCTCTGTTGACCGTTCCACCGTAGCTTTGCGGGGCTTTCTCATATGTTTCACTGAAAACGGGACGACGGACATTTATCAACAGGCCTACAAGTTCTCCGTCTGCTTTCCGGTGCACCAGGATGGGGTCAACCACACACTCATTGTCACTCATCTTAAGGCGGCTGGAGGCCGCGCCCTGTTACCGCTTTTTCAGAGCTTGAGCCACCCTAAGCTGCCTATTGTCGCTTCCCTTCGCCGCTTCCCAAGTGGCCACATTCAACTCGGAATACTTCCCTAGGATAAACTAGCCTCCAGTAAATCGACGCGTTTCCACAAAGTTTTCATGTCGTGTGAATTACTTTACATCACCTGACATTAATTATTCCAATACATCCATACTGTACCCTCTACAAGATGTCTTGTCAGTCATTTTTGTTCAGCCCTACTGTTCGGTCAACGTGAATTAGGTGATCTTTAATGACTTCATGTAAGGGGCATAGTTCTTGCCATCTTACATGTACAAGAACTGCACGTAGACATGGTCATGTCTCATGTACAGATGATACTGTATATATGATATAGTCTTACTTGAGTCCAGTTTATTCCAATAGTGGTTATATTTTGTAGTGTTATTTTGTTTCAGACATGGCTGATTAAAACAGAGTGCTGAACTGGGGATGGCTGAGTTCCAGATTTGAAGCCTGGTCTCGCGCTCGTATTTCATGTAGCAGAAAGTTGGATATCAGCACACACTCCACTGCAGAGCATCAGATTCACTCTGGGAAATTATGTTTGTTTGATGTGAAGTTTGCACGGATTTTTATATGCATCGACGATTTTGAACAGATGTATGAACCCGCTGTTGTACAGGGTTATTCATAGGTACCTCCAGGGTTTCAGAAGATGACTGCGTGAAAACCACAAGACATACAGAAAATATACACACATCACTGTATAGGCATCTCTCCAAGTTTTTAACTCACATTGCAGGCGTTCAGTACTGGCTACGTTTGTGATCCAGCAAACGTCAGGACGGGTGAAAGAGCACGTGCATGCAATTCGTTGGAGGTGCAGCTGTACAGAAACGCGTAATGACAGCATCCTGCTTTGGGAATCTCTTGATTACGATGCCAATGATAGTGAGGTGACGAAAGTCATGGTATACCTTCTAATATCGTGTCGGACCTCTTTTTGCTCAGTGTAGTGCAGCAACTCCATATGGCATGGACTCAACAAGTCGTTGGAAGTCCCCTGCAAAAATATTAAGCCGTACTGCGTCTATAGCCGTCCATAATTGTGGAAGTATTGCCGGTGCAGCGTTTTGTGCACGAAGTGACCTCTTGCTTATGTCCCGTAAATGTTTGATGGGATTCACGTTAGGCGGTCTGGGTGCCCATATCATTGGCTCAAACTGTCCGGAATGTTCTTCAAACCATTTACGAACAATTGTGGCCCGGTGACATGGCGCGTAGCATCCATAAAAATTCCATCGTTGTTTGGGAACATGACGTCCCTGCATGGCTGCAAATAGTCTCCAAGCAGCCAAAGATAACCATTTCCAGTGAGTGATCGGTTCAATTGGACAAGAGGATCCAGTCCAGTCCAAGTAACACAGACTACAACATTATGGAGCCACTACCAGATTGTGCAGTGCCTTGTGACAACTTGGGTCCATGGCTTCATAGGGTCTGCGCCACACTCGAACCTTACCATCAACTCATACCGACTGGAATCAAGACTCAGCAGACTAGGTCTCAGTATTCCAGTCGTCTGATGTTCAACTGATATGGTCACGAGGCCAGGAGAGGCAGTGCAGGTGAGACTCGCGTCGGTCGTCTGCTGCCTGTAACATCATAGATTAAGGGTCGACCTGCGACAGCAATCGCACAACTTGCGTACGGGCCGCTAGACGGCACCACGAGCGCTAAGAGTGCATTGCGATCTCAGGCGCGCGTGGTGCGTGCGGGCCGCGAGGTGCCGTCACGAGCACAACCGTATATAAGTGCCGACGGAGTTCGGCCAGCTCTAATTTTTTTTGGCATCGCATTTTTGACTATTCTCTTATTTGCTTAGTTGCTTAGCTCTTATTCGTTTATGGCTCATGTTATTGTGCTCTCTTTCAGACATTCTGATTGTTTTGATTTACTCCCAATTGAGAAGTGCTCATTTTGGCATTTCACTTTTGCATATTTCTCATTTTGCTGATAATATGCTCCTTAGCTTTCTACAGTTGATTTGATTAACATAGTCTCATGTACTGTTTGTTCATTTCAGCCTGTTCATATTTTTGATGTTCTTTAAATACTGTAATAATTATCGGAAGCATTTCTTCCCTTAAACTTGTGTAAAGTATTCTCGATGTAGAATTTGTTCTGTGACATAGGTGTAAGGTTTTGAATATAAATTATATACGAAACTGTGCTTTAAAAGGAATTTATTTTTTCAGTTTGTACTACATCAGAAGACAATTTTGTGATACGAGCTAGAAATTTGAGTGGCGAACCCATGGAAATAGTCTTAAGTGATCCCCTTTAAAAATGAAAATTTGTGTGACACTGAAAGACGTGACACTGTAGGCACCGAAAATTTATATATATATAATTATACGTCACAGACCATAGCCTAGGGTTCAAGTAATACGATTACGAGCGCAGGAAAGGAACTGCACATGACACTCGAGTCGGTAGTCTGCTGCCAAGGCCCATTATTGCCTGATTGCGCCACACAGCTCTAACGGATACATTCGTCGTACATTGCATATTGATTTTTGCGGTTATTTCACACAGCGTTGCTTGTCTGTTATCACTGACAATTCTACAGAAACGCCTCTGCTCTTGGTCGTCAAGTGAAGGCCGTTGGCCACTGCGTTGTGAGAGCTAATGCCTGAAATTCTCCTGACACTGTAGATCTTGGGATTATTGAATTCCTTAATGATTTTCGAAATCGAATGCCCCACATGTCTAGCTCCAACTCCGCTGATAGATGTCATTTTTTGTAAGATTTTTAGTTTTTGCGCAGTCGTCTTCCGAAACCCCAGACGTACTTGTGAATGACCCGGTATTAAGTCACAAGCTGCCACTGACTGTGTGTGTGTCTGCCGAGCCAGCAGCTGGAGCAGATGGATGCGGCGCTGTCGGAGTCGAGGGGCACGGCGGAGACTGAAGAGGAGGTGAACTTATGCTCGGCGAGAGGAGGTGGCTGCGTGCAGCTGCACTTTCGGCTCTGGCCGCCGGGCGGGCCGTGTGTGTCGCGAGGCCGTGTCGGCCTGTGCTCGCTCCGTGGCTGCCACACGCAGCATCTACGCCTCCAGGACGTCTGCCCCTGGTACAGCTCCGTTGCCGACAAGTGCAGCATCCCTCTTTTCTATGTCGCTCTCGTCTTCTGCTCTTCCCTGCTACAAATAAAATACGTCATCTTTGATACACTGTATGAAATGTCTGTTCATCTGGAAGACCCCAACCTCCACCGGAGTTGACGAGATCCAGACAGTGCCACAGAAGCTGTAAACCAAAAACCTACCTGTGATGATCACCCACAGGTGGAGAAGCCTCAGAAAATGTGCAGTCCAGTCATACAAAGAACGAGTGTTTAATTACGTAATAACCCTGTTCCCAATCGCGGATTAATACTCTACTCTGAGGTGAAAAAAGTCATGTGATACCTTCCAATATCGTGTCGCACCTTCTTTTGCCGTGCGAAATGCAGCAGCTCGACGCAGCATGGGCTCGACAAATTGTTGGAAGCCTCCTGCAGAAATGTTGAGCCATGCTGCCTCTATAGCTGTCCATAATTGCAAATGTGTTGCAGGTGCAGGATTTTGTGCATGACATCTCGGTAATGCCCCATAAATGTTCGATGGGACTCGTTTTAGCCTATCTGGGTGGCCAAATAATTCGTTCCAATTGTCCAGAATGCTCTTCTGGATCTACATCGAAACTCCACAATCCACCTCACGGCGCATGGCGGAGGGTACCCCATACCACTACCAGTTCTGTGTTCCACGCGCAAATAGAACGAGGAAGAACGTCTGCCTATATGTATCCGTATGAACCCGAATTTCTCGTATCCTATCTTGTGGTCCATGTGCATAATGTATATTGGAGGCAACAGAGTTGTTCTGCAATCAGCTTCAAATACAAGATCTCTAAATTTTCTCAACTGTGTTCCTCAAAAGAACGTCGCCTTCCCTCCAGGGAAGTCCCCTGCAGAAATATTGAGCGATCGTCAATTGCAGACAGTTGCGGTTCAGTGACTTGGTGCATTGTCATCCATAAGAATTCCATTGTTGTTCGGGAACATGAAGTCCAAAAATAGCTGAAAATGGTCTCCAAGTAGCTGAACATAACCGTTTCCAGTCAATGATAGGTTGAGTTGGACCAGAGGACCTAGTCCAGTCCATGTAAACACAGCCCACACCATTATGGAGTCACCACAAACTTGCGCAGTGCCTTGTTGACAACTTGGGTCCATGGCTTCATGGGGTCTGCGCCATACTCGAACTCTGTGATCAGCACTTACCACCAGAGATCGGGACTCAACTGACCAGGCCACGTTTGCCAGTCTTTGGGTCCAACTGATATGGTCACGATCCTAGGAGGGGTGCTGCAGCCAATGCTGTGCTGTTAGCAAAGGCATTCTCGTCGGTCTTCTGCTGCCATAGCCTATTAACGCCAAATTTCGCAGCACTGTCCTAACGGGTACGTTCGTCGTACATCTCACATTGATCTATGGGATTATTTCATGCAATGTTGCTTGTCTGTTAGCACTGACAACTCTGCACAAACGCCGCTTCTCTCCGTCGTTTAGTGAAGGCCGTCGGCCACTGCATTGTCCGTGGTGACAGGTAATGCCTGAAGCGTGATATTGTCGGCACATCTTTACACTGTGGACTTCGGAATGTCGAATTCCCTAATGATTTCCGAAATGGACTGTCCCATGCATCTAGCTGCAGCTACCATTCAAAAGTTGTTAATTCCCGTCATGGGGTCATAATCACGTCGAAAAACTTTTTACATCAGTCACCTGAGTACAAATGACAGCTCCGCCACTGCACTGTTCTTTTGTACTTCGTCTACGCGATACTACTGTCATCTGCATATGTGCATGTCGCTACCCATGACTTTAGTCACCTCAGTGTATAGTAAATTGAAATCCCAGTGGTGGTATACATAGGCCAACTGTATGGTTAACTGAGAAGAATTATAGTTAACTGAGAAGAATCGCCAAATTTTTGCATTAATATGTTATCTTCAGCCATTTGGCTCACTGATGTGGATTGCTTGGGTACAGGACCATTGGGATGGTGGGGACGAATCATTTCTAATATTCGTCGATAAGTTAAATTCAGAGTTGTAAATCATTGACGTTCAGAACAGATGCGTTCAAATTTCGTCTACAGATACGCCTTAATTGATGGAGATGTTTCTCTCTAGCGGTCGTTCACCTGGCGCCACGACAGATTTGTGATGCGAAAAACCGTCCGGTTAAAAGCAGTACCGGTATTTTAGATCTGAGTAACAGGTATATTTCGCTTTTTGTTGGTCTCCGTTGTAACAGGTTTTTGCATTTTTTATTGATAACTATGTAAAAAACGGTATATAAATTTGCCATTGCAACGGTGGTAAAAATTTTAATTTTTACAACGTGGCGTTACGTAGTTTGTACACATGTAAAGAATGGCTGTATTTATGTTGTTAACAAGGTAAACATGTGTGAGCAAAATCACAGTTTAATCTTAGTTTAATTAAACAACATTAAAATAAACTTATATGAACTAAATCACTGTTTAATTAAACAATAATAAAATAACCTTTCGTTGTATCACTCTACTGCTGCGTACAGATGTTACCCAACAGAGCATTAAATAGCGCAGTTTCATCAGCTCCGAGCGAACCGCTTATTCGATTACTAATTACCCCGTTGACGTCTGCCTTTTTGAGTGATTGTGCTGCTAGCTCGGGTAATTTTTTTGCACGGACCGTAAATTTTTTTCCTCTAGCTCCATGTTTATGTTCCATTGCTGCTGTTCATTTGGACGTGACGACACTACTTACCACTGTGTTAGCTGAACCCATAACGAAGGAAAAGCTCCTGTTTAGCCACGATAACTTGACGATTGCGCTAGTGCTGCCAGAAGCGGAGAAAATCGGCATCACTTGAAATATATTCATTTGTCTCGGAGCGCTGTCATTGTCAAGCTGCCCCTAGACGCGAAGTATTACGAAGTCTTGAGTTTACTAGCAAGTAACTTCTCTTTGCACTTGCTGAGGGTTTTACATTAGAACAAGATCTTGCTGAAGTTTACTTGCTCAATTCACTGGGGCAAGTTTATTTCAGGAAGTTTCTGCAAGTACTTGTTGCAGAAGTGCAGTTATTCTTAAAAACCAACGGAGTCTTCACTGTTTTTGCGTTGCTATTAATGAATAAAATCGTGACGAAATATAAAAATAAAAAATAGAAAAAAGTTAGAGGAGTACATATTGATTTTGCCAAGAAACACTATTCAGTCAACTACAGTCAGATCATTTCACTTACATTAAAATTTTTGAGGATGTCGTATGTAAATTTTGAACATCTCTCGTCTATTGCATGATCAAATATTTGATAACAGGAAACAAAATTGCGGCGCGGTATCTCACCAAGAGACCATCTTTTAATTACATTTCGATTTTTGCAAACAGTATTTACTACTTTTAACATTAATTTAATGCATTAACATTAAAAAATAAGTTAAAATTTAAAGACGTCTATACTGCCATTCTGCTTTCCCTTTTGGTGAAACAAATGAATTGGTTAAGTAATTTCGCGCTTCCTTGACTGGTGGTGCCAATTATGTGTGTTTAAAGGTTTCAGTAGTACATTTGTTTCGGTCCATCTGTCTTTGTGTCATTCTCATTTTCGAAACTGACGTTTTCGCATCGGTACTGAACTCACACAAGTTCTGTAAGTTTGAGAAAAACTTCCACAAAATAACAAATTCGGTAAGTACTTGCAGCAAGATGCAAGAAACTACAACTAATTTTCACCCTAGAGCGGAGTGTGCGCTGAGTTGAAGCTTCCTGAAAAATTAAATCTGTGTGCCAGACCGGGAGTCGATCCTGGGAACCTGGTCTGGCCTACAGTTTTAGTTTGTCAGGAAGTTTCATGCACTGTTTTCACTAACTTGAGAATTTCTTAAAGTTGACGAAACTACCAGATGTCGACGGAGGGAGAAGGGGGCGGTGGTTGTTTGCTGTTACGCTGGTTCCTAATCATCACCCAAGTCTGTGATTGTATGGATAATGCGCCATACCACAGCAGGAGATTCGACAGAATACCCAACAAATATGATTTGAGGATCACGATGTTAGAGTGGTTGCGAGACAGGCAAATAAACTGCAACGACTCAATGAGGAAGACTGAACTGTTGTCTGAAAAAGAAAACAAACCAGTCATGAAAGTGTACGTCGTGGATAAAATCGCTGAGAGCAGAGACCATAAAATAGATCGTTTACCGCCCCACAACTGCGATCTAAGTCCGATAGAAATGTCACGGGTAAAATAAAACACAGTTTCAGGGAGAACAATGTAACGTGTGACATGTCGAAGGAAAGATTGCAGAATCTTGTTATTCTGCTTTTCTTTCGGTTACTGCACAGGACTGGCAAGGTTACCGCAGGTAAGTGCAACAGCTGTAGCAAGAGCGTTGGACACGAGATGGAGTAATGGAAATAGAAATTATTGTCAATACCACGCCCTCAAACTATGATGATAATGATCTTGAATAAAATACAAATAACAGCGATCTTTAGTGAACATCATCTTGACAATTCTTTAGGTACATATAATTACACTTTGCAAACATTACTACTGTGCTGCGTTTAATAAAAGCAATGTGCAAATAGATCGAAAAATCATTTTTATCTTTCAGTTCACGGTGTCGTATATTGTACACTCATCTACTTTCATTTTCCATTATTTTCGATGAATAAATAATACATAAGTTGTAGGTAAAACTCTCGAGCGTGAATACGAAGGGCGTTTGAAAAGACGTGCAATGTCCGAGGGATGGCACCACCGGCGCGTATCGAGATAATTGTTTAGTTAGTAGCATCTTTGGAAAGAACGCTCACCAAGTTTCAGCCATATTGGTCTATTTCTTTGTGTTTGGCATTCGTGTGAATCAACGATGTCGAGTGATTGTGAAAATGTGGACGAAAAATAATTTCGTGTGGAGATTAAAAATTACTTTCTGAAGGGCAAAACGCCTCAGGAGATTAAAGACAAGCTTTATAAACATTACGGTGACTCTGCACCTTCGGTCAGAACAGTTTATAAGTGTTTCAAAATTTTCTAGTGGCCATATGGGCACAAGTGATGCTGAACGTTCTGGACGTCCTGTGGAGGTTATGACTCCAAAATCATCGATAAAATCCATGATATGTTGATGAATGACAGAAGAGTTCTGTGGGCATCTTGATTGAACAGGTACATAATATTTTGCATAAACATTTGGACATGAGAAAGCTATCCGCAAGATGAGTTCCACGATTGCTCACACTTGACCAAAAGCGGAATCGTGTGAAGTGTTGCAAGAATGGTTTGCAGCTGTTCAGGAAGAATCTGCAGGACTTTAAGCGTCGTTTCGTAACTGTGGATGAAACATGAGTACATTACTATACCCTGAGCCCAAAGAACACTCTAAACAATTGGTTACCAAGGGAGAATCTGCACCAAAAAATGCGAAGACCATTCCTTCGGTTGGAAAGGTTATGGCGACTGTCTTTTGTAATTCGCAAGGGATAATCCTCATCGACTATATGGAAAAGGGTAAAACTATTATAGGTGCATATTATTCATCGTTATTGGACCGTTTGAAAACCGAACTGCAAGACAAACGCCGGCGATTGTACCGCAAAAAGTCTTTTTCCATCACGACAATGCACCAGCCCACACCTCAGCAGTTGTGGTCGCAAAATTAATGGAAATAGGATTCCAACTCTTTTCACATCCCCCCTGTTCTCCAGACTTGGCTCCCTCAGACTACTATATGTTCCTTGATTTCAAGAAATGGCTGACGGGACAAATATTTTATTCAAATGAGGAGATGATTGCAGCAACTAATAGCTATTTTGCAGACTTGGACAATTCCTATTATTCAGAAGGGATCAACAAATTAGAACAGTGTTGGACGAAGTGTATAAGTCTAAAAGGAGACTATGTAAGAAAATAAAAAAGGTTTACCCCAAACACATAAGTAGTTTTTATTTTTGCATGGACTTTTCAAATGCCCCTCGTATGTCAACATAATTAGGTGAATTCCAGCCAAACGGAATGGTCACTTAAGCAGCAGGCAATAATTGTGCAAGTGCAGCTTCCGATTTCGTGTTAAGCACAAAATGTGGGTAGTGGTGCCAGCACTGCTGCAGGCAACCGACCCTGCCCTCCCGTAGCTCCTCTCCCCTCGGCAGCCAGAATGCGGGGGGACAGCTGTTCCCAACAGCCACTGCGCCAATTGTTCAACTTATTGTGGACAGACAGTAGAGGCTCATAGTTGTAAAACAACAGTGGAATGATAGAAGACAATGTTATTAGTGGTTAGCACACTTTATACATAGGTGCGCCAGTTCAAGGGTAATTTTTTTCAAACGAATAACGCTTATTTGTAAAATTCCCATTGCTTTGAATACTAGATTATTAAGGAAAATGGTAAAAGTTTATAGTGCGGTTGTATAACAACATTATAGCAGCAAACAATAACTGTGAGCAAACTCATGACATAACAATCACTACAACATTGCTAAGATAATAATATACCTGTCGCCAGGTGGCGTGCCCTGTTGGATGGTAGTCTGCACGTGCATTGTGCAAGACTTGCCCACACCCAAAGACATAGGCAGGATTTAGTCAAAAGGGGGGAGGGGTCCAATTTGTTAAATAGGTCTATAAAAAAGCTCATATTATTCATTTTTTCTGAAGGTACATTTATTTATTTTTTAATGATATGTGCATAATTTTCTTCTTGGCGACCTTCATAAAAATACACTGAAGAGCCAAAGAAACTGGTACACCTGCCTAATATCATGTAAGGCCCCTGCGGGCACGTAGAAGTGCCGCAACATGACGTGGCATGGACTCGACAAATGTCTGAAGTTATGTTGGAGGAAACTGAGACCATGAATCCTGCAGGACTGTCCTTAAATCCGTAAGAGTACGTGGGGCTGGAGACCTCTTGTAAACAGCATGTTGCAAGGCACCCCAGATGTGCTCAATAATATTCGTGTCTGAGAAGTTTGGTGGTAGCGGAAGTTTTTAAACTCAACACATAGCAATTCTTGATGTGTGGGGTGTCGCTTTGTCCTGCTGGAATTTCACAAGTTCGTTAGAATTCACAATAGACATGAATAGAGGCAAGTGATCACACAGGATGCTTACGTACATGTCACCTGTCAAAGTCGTATCTAGACGTATCAGGCCTTCCATATCACTCTGACTGACATGGCCCACACCATTACAGATCCTCCATCAGTTTGAACAGTCCCCTGATGACATGCAGGGTCCATGGATTCATGAGGTTGTCTCCATACCTGTACACGCCCATCTGCTCAAAACAATTTGAAACGAGACTCGTCCGACCACGCAACATGTTTCCAGTCATCAATACTCCAATGTCGATATCGACGGGTCCAGGCAAGGTATAATATGCAGTCTTCATGGGTACACACATGGGCCTTAGGCTCCAAAAGCCCATATCAATGATGTTTCGTTGAATGGTTCGCCATTATCACAGAGCAGAAGAATCTTAACTTTCGACTGAATAACTTATAAGGTTAAACGAGCTCAAGCATCTTTAGACAAAAGCTATCTCTCTCCTACTACAAACTTGTATTTAAAGTTACTACTCATATGAATCCAACTAAGAATTCCTTCAGCCTATCAAAGCTTCCCAAAATCTCAAATTTTATTAAAGTATCTTTCATTTCATTAAAATCTTTCAATTTTCTTAAGTGATCAAGAACTTCTTTTTAAATGATTATGTGAACAGTCAGCCTGAAACTATGGCAACCAGATTTTTTTGTGAAGGAAGAAGAAACCCATAATCAGGGCCTGAGGAAAAAGCGGTAGTCGAAGAAAAAGCGGTAGTCGACCAACAGTCCTGCAGTCCTCAGTGATTCACCGTTGGATGCGGAATGGGCAGACATGGAGCCAGCACACTGTTCTCAGGGCCACTGTCGAGAAGTCCCGACCTTGGAGGCGCTACCTCGCAGTCATATAGCAGCTCTATTCGCATCATGAGAATGAGTGCACCCCAGTCCACACCTCCCACTAAGGAAAAGTCCCGGGAAATGCCAGAAATCGAACCTGGGTCCACTACATAAGGGTCTGTCGCATTTACCATTCGGCTATGGAGGCAGACTGTTTAGCTATAAAACAAAATGGGATACACAAATAATAACGAATTCCTCTATGATGTAGAACATACTTTGTCGTTTGTATGACGTTTATTTACAAGTACGTTAGAGTTGTTCAGTGTTTCAAGGATATTGCAAATAAGACATTTCTCAGTAGAGTGTCATTCTTGTAGTAAAACTTGATGACATGATATATTGCTTTTCCTCAAATGTACCATCTTTATACACGGATACATAATACAAAATGACCATCGCTAGCCGCCTACCAATCAAAATATCCCTGAAATACGCAAAATTAAGCTTAAATACTGTCTGCCTGAGAAAGAAATAACTACTCCCCAAATCAAAATAACTACTGTTACAAAAGAAGCAACTAAAAAACATTACAGTTTGAAGACAATCATAGAACATTCAAAAAATCTTCAGTTATTACCATATTACAAGAGTGTGAATAGATCCTGGCCAAAAACGTGAGGGAGGGGGGGGGGGGGGGCTGGGAGATGGAGGGCGCAGTAGGCTCAGACGAATTCAAGCAAACCCTTCAAAGAATGTTTTAGAAACGTAGAAATGCATGAATTATACACCTTTCGCTCTCTACCAATCCCTTCCCATGGTTCCGTACTGGAATTCGTTTTCATAACTGACTGCCGCCCAGGTGACTAAATTGGGCTACTAATGAGAGAATTTTTGGCAAATTGTTTAAAGAAATGCAACCATCGCCGTTTGAGCGACATCTTTGTTGATCAACGAGATTTTTGGGGGTCACAGACAAATACAAGTGTATTTGTATGCACTGATTTTAATTTCATGTTATTTGTTTACAGATCCACTGCCTTGTGGAATACAGAAGTATTGGAACACCAATGTTCTACGAGTCTCCAAATAAAGTTTCCAGTGCTAACATTAAACTGATATAGAAAGATAATTAGATTATTTAGTAGTGCTTACATATTTTTAACTTACCATAACGCTAGTGGAGGAATCAAAAACGATTTTCCTCTTTTTTCTTGTTACGAACTTAACCACAATTAGAAACTATCGCACGAAAGCAATAAACATACAGCACGAATTCAATAAACGGCAGCACTTCCATCAGAAGTAGGAACAGAACATATCGAAACAACAGAGCGTAAATAAAGCCAACAATGTACATTAGTTGGTCATGGCTTCAAGTACGGATGGGCAAATAGTCTTAGTGCTATCGATAAATCGATAGCTTAAATCTAGCGATGGCCTTGTTGACTCTACAGCGCGTATCCCTTTCTCGTCGTATGATTGAAAACCAAAATATATTTCAATTTCACTATATGACAGCTAGGTAGTGAGTAATTTCAGTTAGGTGATAAGGCGGAGGGAGGATAGGGGTGTCCGAACCCCACAGACCACCTCTTTGGCTGCGTCCTTGCCACACATTGTCTCTGAAGTCTATTCACCGAGAGCTGGGACGAAACATAAACAGTGTCACGTGAGCGACTACGCTCGTTTCCAGAGAAAGCATTTGGTGTTCACGTGATACATAGGGGTATGGAAAATCCGTGGCGCACACATTGCAGCTGGCGCGTTTGGCTGGCTGCCGAGCTGTCACAGCGGACCGTGAGAAACCTGGGCAACAGTGTACGAAATAAATTTAACAATAATGTTAAAATAATGTTAAGCTGAGTTCATTGTTAATTTTAATAACAATACCAGTAATGATAAAGGACGAAACAAAGTTCACTCTGTCGAACTTGAACTGTTTTCATTGAGGTTTATAACAAACCATTCCTCTCTATCCTCTATAATGCAGTCTAATTTCCACATTTGAGTTTCCACTTTTTCTACGACATGGAGGACGCACTTGTTCCAATCCTCTGCGGTCACTGTTCTTACTGCTTCTTCTAGCAGTACTTTAACTTCCGGCATTTTGTATTTTTTTGTTTTTCGCTGCAACATAGCCTTTGATTCTGGCCCACATTAACCCGATGGCGTTTAATTCACAGTGGTACGGAGGAATTCTGAGAACAATTTTCCCTGCATTCTTCGCCATTTCATCTACTATGTATTCGGTGTGCGCTGTTCTGTAATTTTTAACTATATCTAAAAGTTCTTTCTTCAACATGCCGTCTTCGAAATCGATGTTTTTAGATTTTAGCCACTCTGATATTTCGTGCTTACTGGAATTCACATTGGGAACTTTTTCGTTTCTCCGAGAATGGTACGGCGCGTTATCAAGAACAATAACTGCATTTTCCTGAAGCCGAGGAAGAACATCTTAAAACTACTTCTCGAAGGTTTCGGCGCTCATCTCCTCATGATAACATCCACTTTTCTTGGATTCGAAAGTTCACAAACATCCTTCAACGAACCCTGCTTTGCTGCTAATGTGTTTCCCTATACCTGATGGACCCTTGCTTCCGGTGGATAAGCCGGACAGAAGCGCTTGTTTTGAGGAATTTATAGTGTCATCTATCCAGACAGAACTTTGGGTATGTCCTGCGTTCACCCACGTCTTGTCCAAATAGTAAATGGGTCTCCCTTCATCTCTCAACCGTTTAATGGTTCGAAGATAACGCCGCCGCCTTAAAATGATGTCATCTCTGTCTATTAGCACGCTATCGCGCCCACGCCGGACATATTTGAAATTCATTTCTCTCAATAACTTATAAAATGTAGTTCTCCGAAAATTGCCCAGATCTGCATCGTTCACGACTGTAAGTACTTGTCAATTGTTGGCAATTCGTTACGGAAAAATAAAATCGTCTACTTTCCTTCGTATCGCATTTATATCGAAGTCATCAACACTTTCAGAAAGTTTCTGTCGTAATTTTCCTTTCTTGGGAGACTTCAAAGAGTGTGTGGCCTTGTACTCACTATCACACGATGCACTGAAGAACGTCCAACACCTGTAGCTGCAGCTGTTTTCGAAACAGTCAGTCATCGACTGCTCTGGATGTAACACTTCCGTTTTATACACATTAAGCACCATGTGCTTCTCAGAAGAACTTAATGATTTCTTCTTTGCTCGCTTCTTTGGTGGACTCAGAACTGACACGTCGACCTCGCTCGCTGAATCCGTAGATGACATAGTGAGGACAGCCGTATGTGATGCTAATGAAATAAGTGAATATATAAAATAAGAAACCATGCGATGCTATTGGATGCGCACATAAACAGTGAATGCTCAGCGTGACTACAAACACATATCCTTACTCTAATAATCAACAACTAGTCTTTCAAGCGTCTTTTCAGATGAACTTAAGATATCCTGAAATCGCCGCTGTACAACACCCACTAACGAGCTCACAGCTGCAACTGAGATGGCCACACTGACAGCGCCGCGCCTGCGAACTGCACAATGCATCACTCTTAAAGGACAAACGGTTGCGCCCATCGCATTTGAACAAATTACAAAATTAAATTCAAACCTTTCTGAAACTTTTCTCGCTTACACCCCCACAAAAAAATTTAAAGGGGAAAAGTTGTTGCTTACTTTATTTCGGATGATGATTTGGTAAAAGTTCTGCATCAGACGAGAGATTTTAATTTATTACTTCACTATTACTGACTCTATTGGGCACAAAATTTGCAGACGTCATCAACACATAGTACTGAAAGCAATTATAAAATTATTTTGCTGTGCGACACACAGTTTAGAAGATACGGCGTGATAAATATAGAGTAACGCGAAAAAACAACTTTTCCTGAAAGCTTAAATATTTCTCTTTTTCAGTGACAATAAATTTTAATGGAATGTAAAAAAAGGTGTCGGAAGGTAGTTCTCAGGTCGCTTTATAATGTTCAGGTGCAAATTATAAAAAAAACACAACTTTCATTTTTTAAATTCTGACTCCCCTGCCTTGTACACCCCTCGACGGCAGGGCTGTGGTCACGCGCCTTGCTGTGTTTACAGTACGTCCCTTGTTTCGGTGAATGGAGTTATAGGGTAATTTCTCGTTGTCGTCCTCGCTATCTGTTGTATTGCAGAATGACACAATTCCTAGTTTGGAAGTGATTTACCGGATGCTGTGGTAATAAAGTACAGGATGATTCAAAAAGAAAGAACAGAATTCTATTATTTGTTACAGATAAACAATCGCAAATAGAAACAGATTGCACATGTCACTGGGTAGAGCAAGGTTCAGTCTTATGTTCACACAGACATTATAACATAAACGCAACATCCTATGTTTGCACAGATATTATAACATAAAATCAACATGAGCATCATGCGATGCTCGAGAAACATCGGAACGGTAGTCTATTTCATGAGTTAACAGACCCCTTTTTTCTAACTCAACAGCTTCAACAGTTCGATTCCTCAGCCCGTGAAGAGTAGCTGCTACAGAAAAAAAACTGTTACGTTGTTAGCTGTGGTGATTTGATAGGTCAAAAGCAGTGAACAAGATCTTGTTGTCCACCTCTTCCAATTCAACTTTGTTGGCTGGTGTTGTTAAGGTAACGCCGCACCTCAAGGTGAAAGTGAGGCGGAGTGCTGTCATGCATGAAAATAAAATCATCAGAATCTTTGTGATGTTGAGGAAGCAATCACTTTTGCAGCATCTTCAGGTGTGATATGTCAGTTACAGTTTCCTCAGCAATAAACAAAGGTCCATAAACTTTATGAATAAAAATGGCATGTCACTGGTTAGAGGAAGGTTCACAGTTTTGACAAAACTGCTCCGTTGTGTATCTGCTGCTACATGGCGACTACAACGCAACAGAAATCGTTTTGTGTTTTTTTGGTGAGTCTCTTCCATGTTCGACGATGACGTCAGGATTTTGAACCCCCAAATTCTTACATTATGGCGGTTTACTCTACCCGACAGATGAAATGTTGATTCGTCGGGAAAGATCAGTCGTTCATAAAAAGTATCCTCTGCCGTATCCTGGAGAAACGAAATTCAAGACTCGTACCTTCTGTTATGGTCGCCATGACGCAACTGCTGCAGTAACTGCAACTTGTAAGGTTCCATATGCAGGTGTCGTTTCGGAAAACACAACACCGTTGCTTGAGGAAGTTGAAGTTCCAGGCCTGCCCGTCTTGTGGACTTCCAACAGCTCCGTGTGAACATATCTCGGACGCGGTCGACATTTCATCAGGCATAGGTGGCAGACTATTGCTGTTCCTATATGTAACCAGCTTCCAAGAATGTTGTACGCCACTCATAAATATATTTGTGGAGACCTCACGCCCCACGTGTTGAGCAATTCGGCGGTACGTCCACCCGGCCTCCCGCATGCCCACTATACGCCCTCGCTCAAAGTCCGTCAACTGCACATACGGTTCACATCCACACTGTCGCGGCATGCTACCAGTGTTAAAGACTGCGATGGAGCTCCGTATGCCACGGCAAACTGGCTGACACTGACGGCGGCGGTGCACAAATGCTGCGCAGCTAGCGCCATTCGACGGCCAAAACCGCGGTTCCTGGTGTGTCCGCTGTGCCGTGCGTGTGATCATTGCTTGTACAGCCCTCTCGCAGTGTCCGGAGCAAGTATGGTGGGTCTGACACACCGGTGTCAATGTGTTCTTTTTTCCATTTCCAGGAGTGTATTTTTGCTCTGGGTCTTGCCTAGGGAAAACTGCTATCGAACGATTACATCGATAGGTCGTGTGAAGAATCAAAGTGTTTAGGATCTTTGGTAGTGTTAACTCTGCCGCGTGGAGCGCGGGCAGAGGGAGAGTCTGGCTGGAGTAGCGAGTGGAGCAGGTGTGTTGTGCGACGCGCCCGCGAGTTGCCGCGCTTTCGGGGTTTGGCAGCATGTAATTGCGCTCGACTCGCGATGATAGTTTCTGACATGGTGTCGCGGACGGGAAGCATTAGCTAGCGCACATCAAGAGCCCGTTTCGTCTGGTGACCGTGTCGAGAAGAAGGCGCGCCAACATCCAGCTTCTGCAACAGCGATGGCCGACAATGAGTGACTGTCACCACCTCCTCGACCGACGGCTTCAAACCTTCAATCAACCGACGAGAAAGACTGGACGCACGTAAAGTTTTAGAACTGTATGGCAGACCTCAGCTTTTCAAACTGTTCCATTTTCGTCACTATAATTACAGCAACTTAGCATGAACGTTTGTTGCTCATTGTCCCAATTGCATTACCAAGCAGAGTCCCTTCCTTTCCCGAAATGAACCCGAGTGTCGTTGAAATTCAAACGCCAGCATTAAAGTAATATAGCTAACTCGTTTTCACTGCTTTAATTTCAAAGTTCAGTTATGGCATTCAGATTACACAAGCACAAATTAAGAGTGCGAGTTTTGTTACCGTATTTTAGCTTACTTGTGACTGCAGCTCAGCTTGGTACGTACTAAATTTTACTATTGTTAATTGTTCAGAATCATTTAATTCAAGTTCAAAGTTAAATCTCTTATTTCTAAATTGCGTAGATTCAAGTAGCTTTTGAAATGATTGTTGAGGTAGTCCAAGACTAACCGTATTTTACTGAATTTCGATGTGCTTCAGGAAGAAAGCTCAGTATTAACTTCAGTCACTAAATTAACTTTCGATTTTCCGGCTTTATTAATTCTTTTGCTAAATTAAGTCAGAGTGTAGCGAAATTTATTACTTCTGAGAAACTTTCAGTTTTCACACTACACGTGTCAATCTTCAGTTGCCACGCTTCTAGTGCTAATTATATGTGTAATAACCTTTCTTTTTCAGTTACTATAGTAATTGTCCTTAGGACTGGGGACCGTAATTTCCCCCAAATCTCAAATACCTAATTACCGCTAGTTAATTGTTAACGTAACGGCTGCACATTTACTTTCTTTATTAACTTTACCCCTTTTCAAAATTAATTTCCACCTGTTTCATTAGCATTTTTCCTTTCATTTAGATGTAACCCTTTCCTCCCTCTTTACCGACAGATTAACTTCGGTGACGATTGCTTTTCCAAAATTCCCATTAGGTACACGCGGTTTCATTTTTCACGGCCATTAAGGTCGATAAGTGAGGGGGAGGTTACACGTGGCGACCTGGTGACAGGACAATCTTCAATTTTGAAGTTGTTCTGGACACGAATTTTGCATTGTGCAAATCTCGTAACAAAGTACTGGTTACGAAATGGTCGTTACGTCAGCGAGAATAAGTAGTGGGAGTAATCCTAATTATATTTGAGATTTGGCATTTATATTGAAAAGTATTAAAGTGAGTGAAGGCAACAATTGCCAAAATTTGGTAGACTTGGATACGGAACAATCGGTCGAACAGTGGGAAACGCGCACCGCGGTACCCATTGTTCAGGGGCAGGCGGCTAGCATGAAAGACGCGACCGCCGAAACGCAACAAAGAGCAGAAATGGAATTCCAAACTTTAGGAAATGTTTCGGAATCGGAAGTGAAAATCAAATCTGAATCCCTTGGTGACGAATACGGAGGGACAATTAAAGAGGAAGCCGCTACGGAAGTGAAACCGGTAGTTTCCGGGAATTTAACTGATTTATTGAATGTTTTGATTAACGAAATCAAGAGTCAATCGGCCAAGCAAGAAGCTCAGGCTGCCAAGCAAGAAGCTCAGGCTGCCAAGCAAGAAGCTCAGGCTGCCAAGCAAGAAGCTCAGTTTGAAAAAATTGAACGGATGCTAGACAATCAGAACAAAGCTATTAACATTGTTAACAACAATGTTGGAGTTGTTAACACAAAAGTTGAGAAAATCAAAGAAGATATTGTTGTAATTAATACCGAAATCGGTAATCTTAAACAGGAAATGATAGGCGTTCAAGCGGAAATTGCGAGCATAAATACTCGTTTTTATTCCGAAATTAGCAGAATCGACGAAAGTGTAGGAGAGTCAGTTGCTCCGATCATCGAGAATAAGGTGACGGAACAAATTCAATTAGTGAAAAAAGAGGATCAAAAGAAAGTGGAAACTTTAAAGACTTTGGTGTCCGAAGTAGATACTAAAGTGAGGGAGCAGGCTAATACCTGCGAAGAGAAAAGGAGGGAAGTGGAAACGCTTGCGACAACCACTTTCCAAGTAATTACGAGAGTGTCGGAATTAGAAAAGAAACTTGACGAAAAACAGAGCTATGTGCCAATCTATGCACATAGTTCGGAATTGTTGACGAAAGAGGAGCGGTTCGACCCCTTGAAAAAAGGCGGTATACACGCGACGGATTTCATTAAGAATTGTGAAAGAGTTTTACCCAGATCATGGACTAATGAGAGAAAAATTAATGCGGTTATTGATGTGCTGGCTGGTGATGCCAAGCGTTGGGGCTTAAACCTCAACATTACGAACCTAACTTTTGACGAGTTTAAAAATTTGTTTCTGGCTGAATACTGGTCAGAGCAAAAACAGCAAAGTGCCTGGCGCGAATTTGTCGTATCGAGGCCTTTCGATGCGAATTCTCGCGGTTCGATGAAGGAGTTTTGTGAGGGCTGGATCCGCAAGTTGGAATATTTGCGTGATCGCCGCACGGAATCCGAAATAGTCTGGGAACTCTACAAAAAGCTTCCAGATGATACAAAACGCTACGTAGGAAGCAATTACAGGACAATAAATGATTTCCTGGAAAGAGTGGAGGACGAGGACAATTGGCGCAATAATCGCGACAGTAGTAGAGGCCGTGGTAACAACAACGGGTACCACAGCAACCACAACAACGATAACCATGGAAATAATGCATACTGCAACCATGGCAGCAATAACAATAATGGTTCGGACCGTAATGACAATCGGTACAATGCAAATAATAACAGGAATGACGGAAACCAGTATCGTACTAACATGATACGGGCCTCACAGAAAAGTAATAACGCCAGAGGGTGTGATGAGCCGCCTCAGCAGCATCCGGGGACCGTATCTGCTGGGAGGAGACAGGGAAACCATTAGCCGCGCCGGTGAGGGGCCGACCGGGCGTGGAGAAATTTTGGAGGCCCAATAACAATAGAAAACCCAGGTGTCGCCGTTATGAAAATTCCGTATGGTATAATCAACGGCGGGAGAGTGTGCCAGTGTTATGAGAAAAGAGTGCGCCCACAAGTAGTAGATCAGCTGTATACACGGCAGTAGGAAGTACATTCACTGTCAGTGAGAACAATTTAAGTAGTGTTCCGGAAATCGATTATAAAGTGGCAGCTGTAATACCCACAGCGGAACTGGAGATTGAGTTTAATAATGATTCACAAGTGTTCAGAGAAGATCAGATGTCGGATAAAACGTCCGTCATCGAGCGAGGGGATGCAGAGAGGGATGAGGTCTGGTTAAGGCAGTTCGGTCGCTTATACGACGAACTAAGAGATTATAGGGGCCTGTATGGGAGAAGTGTTTATGGGGAGCGCGTGCAGGATTTTCCGCGTCTCGTCCCGCAGGAAGATAGTGTTTGTGAAATGATAGAAAGTTCTGGCCCTAACCGGCAGACTTTACTAGAAATAGTTGATGTTAAGGGGGAGCACGAGCAAGATTCGTCGTGTTTCGTCCCACAGGAGTTAGATATTGAAGTAGTAACGGAAAGTTCTGGCCCTAACCGGCAGACCTTACCGAAAGTTTCAGTGGTAGAAGTAACCGACCCATCCGACGCAAGCCTCCAGTTTAAACATTGCGAGAGTATTAAGGAGAAAGATTACGAAAATTTTAGTGATAGCCGGACACGATTGGTAGAAAAGCACATAGATTACAGCGTGTATGAGGTTAGAGCTGACATTATACGGTCAGACGATAACAGTGTGGGTTGCGCCGATCTAGAGGAAGTAATTGCAGAAACTACTGGGCACATTCCTCCAGGTAGATTGGCGGATGAGATCAATCTGGCCAAAGAGGAATCAACGAAGGTGACAATTAGTGAAATGATAGCAGGGCAACACTCACTAGGTGACGAGTTAAAGGAAAAGGTTTCGGTATTGGAGGCGAAGCTACAGACTAAGCCTCAGGACAAACGTGTTGAAATTAAAACTGTATTTGAACAGAGGCTGAAAAAGCCGCCAGATAAGCCGGATTTAGGATCAAAGCCGGATGGTTTTTTCTGGAATGACCTGGATATAGACGAGGATTTACTGTGGGAAAATAAAGAAACAATCGAGGACAAGTGTAGACAGATAGTAGTGTCTGTTAATATGCACGACCTACAACTAAACGTGTTGATTGACACCGGTGCAGAATTGAGTGCTGTATCTGGGAAAATATTTGAGTTACTGAAAGACAGACCTGGCATCGTAGTTATGCCAGTAAGAGGAGTGAAAATTATCGGTGCTACTGGGAAGGCCAGTAAACCGGTCACAAAACAGATTTTTGTCCACTTCGAGATATGTGGGGCACGATTTGAACAAGAGTTTGTCGTCGTGCCAGACTTAACTACGGAAGTAATTATCGGGTTAGATTGGCTATTAAAGTACCGTGCAGTGATTAACTGCGAAAGCAAAACTTTGACATGTATGTCACTAGATAAAACAATGGTAGTTGGTTTTGACGAGGCAGGAGAGGGTGTGCATAGGCAATACCAGCCTATACACATTGTTAAGTGGCCGGATGCCATTGGCTTAGATATGAATTTGAACTGCCGTAACGTGAGGAATCTCGGCATTGACAAAAGTGTAGAAAGTGAATAGGAAGAGATAATCAAATTCCCTCCACGGATTGACATTAGTATTGGTGTGAAAAAAGATCGTTTGCGAGAAGTAATGAAGCTAAAAGCCGATGCTCGCATACGTCGTCATGACGCTAAAGCGCGTTTTGCTAAGTTTGCAATCGGAGACTTGGTACTTGTAAAAGCTCATGAGAAATCGAGCGAGATAGACAATGAAATCTCTAAATTTAAGTTTGTTTATAATGGACCATATAAAGTCATTGGTATACCTCACACAAATGCTTTTTGCTTAGAGTATCCAAGCTCTGGAAAACGATTAGGTATACGGAATATTGTAGACTTGAAATTGTACGAACCTAGGATCAATTAATACCACACAATGGGTAACTTGTACAGTATGTAAATATAGAGTGTAAGATTTAAGGATGTGCCATGTTACGATTCTTTTGCCTGACCTAGAGGTCATTAAAGAAGTTGTAATTAATAAGTAATTAATTTTGACTAAATGATTTAAGAGTAACTGATTAGTAATCATCTGAAAAATCCAAGCTGCTAGTTTAAGTTTTCAGCTGAGTCACAGTAGATTAAGGAATGTAAATATGATATTGTAACTTGCTGTAATATTTCATGAATGTGTGTTTTTATTAGTCATTGCCGATGTACTTAGCCGCTGTTTTAAGTTTCAGGCTAGTACATGCGTGTCATGATGGACAGTGTTGAGTTATCCGCTGTGATAGTGTTTATGGACTCCTTGAGATTACTCGGGAGTGAGTTTTTCCGAAAGAATTCAGTGAAACAGACGTTCTGGAAACGCCGTTACAAGGGCGAGTGAGATCAAGCGTGCCGCACAGGCGGGCGCAACAATACTGGCAAGGCTGAGTCGCTGTCGGCTCTTGTGTCGCTGTCGGCTCTTGTGCCGCTGTCGGCATTCTTTGTACTCGCGAGTACGGAATGTGGAGTTGCATTTCTTCCCGGACAGCTGATGTGAAAGAATTCTGCTGTCAATATTTATGTTTTTTTCGATCTGCTGTATATTATTTTCTTGTTTAGCGTTAATTGGACATGACGAGAAAATTAATTATGAAAAGGTTACATAAAAATGTGTATTCTATGTAATTAATCATTAGTTTGCGTATTTTGATGTACCTGTTTTTTATGACCATGTACTCTGATTAATTTTGCAAATAGTATTCCATTTCTTATAGTGTTACGAATTTTAATGATTTTGGAATAGCTAAACCATTTTCTATGTTTTCTATGAATTTTGATATGTTGTCAACCTGTTTTATTTTGTGCAAGATGACAGAGTGGAATAAGATTAGGAGTGTCGCCACTCAATTATTATCGTTTAAAAATTGGTTTATGGTTAATTAGACGAATGCTAAATTTTTTGATGTTTTGAGCATATGCATTTCCGCTGTTTCTTTTTTGAGACATTTTCTGAGTCTGTTTACGTTGCACCAACATCCTCAGACAATGTGGGGCACGTGTAACGCTGGAAATGCATATCCTCTTATTTCCATCTAGTGTACTGTAATTTTTTTCCTTGTTTTGTTACCTCAAGATATGACATTTCTGTCTCTTTATATATTGTAATTGTTTTGCTGTTTGTATATATATATTTATGCACTTATGTCGATGTATAATTGGTTGTTTTGTAAATATTATTTGTGTTTTTGCGCTGGGTCTTGCCTAGGGAAAACTGCTATCGAACGATTACATCGATAGGTCGTGTGAAGAATCAAAGTGTTTAGGATCTTTGGTAGTGTTAACTCTGCCGCGTGGAGCGCGGGCAGAGGGAGAGTCTGGCTGGAGTAGCGAGTGGAGCAGGTGTGTTGTGCGACGCGCCCGCGAGTTGCCGCGCTTTCGGGGTTTGGCAGCATGTAATTGCGCTCGACTCGCGATGATAGTTTCTGACATGGTGTCGCGGACGGGAAGCATTAGCTAGCGCACATCAAGAGCCCGTTTCGTCTGGTGACCGTGTCGAGAAGAAGGTGCGCCAACATCCAGCTTCTGCAACAGCGACGGCCGACAATGAGTGACTGTCGCCACCTCCTCGACCGACGGCTTCAAACCTTCAATCAACCGACGAGGAAGACTGGACGCACGTAAAGTTTTAGAACTGTATGGCAGACCTCAGCTTTTCAAACTGTTCCATTTTCGTCACTATAATTACAGCAACTTAGCATGAACGTTTGTTGCTCATTGTCCCAATTGCATTACCAAGCAGAGTCCCTTCCTTTTCCGAAATGAACCCGAGTGTCGTTGAAATTCAAACGCCAGCATTAAAGTAATATAGCTAACTCGTTTTCACTGCTTTAATTTCAAAGTTCAGTTATGGCATTCAGATTACACAAGCACAAATTAAGAGTGCGAGTTTTGTTACCGTATTTTAGCTTACCTGTGACTGCAGCTCAGCTTGGTACGTACTAAATTTTACTATTGTTAATTGTTCAGAATCATTTAATTCAAGTTCAAAGTTAAATCTCTTATTTCTAAATTGCGTAGATTCAAGTAGCTTTTGAAATGATTGTTGAGGTAGTCCAAGACTAACCGTATTTTACTGAATTTCGATGTGCTTCAGGAAGAAAGCTCAGTATTAACTTCAGTCACTAAATTAACTTTCGATTTTCCGGCTTTATTAATTCTTTTGCTAAATTAAGTCAGAGTGTAGCGAAATTTATTACTTCTGACAAACTTTCAGTTTTCACACTACACGTGTCAACCTTCAGTTGCCACACTTCTAGTGCTAATTATATGTGTAATAACCTTTCTTTTTCAGTTACTATAGTAATTGTCCTTAGGACTGGGGACCGTAATTTCCCCCAAATCTCAAATACCTAATTATCGCTAGTTAATTGTTAACGTAACGGCTGCACATTTACTTTCTTTATTAACTTTACCCCTTTTCAAAATTAATTTCCACCTGTTTCATTAGCATTTTTCCTTTCATTTAGATGTAACCCTTTCCTCCCTCTTTACCGACAGATTAACTTCGGTGACGATTGCTTTTCCAAAATTCCCATTAGGTACACGCGGTTTCATTTTTCATGGTCATTAAGGTCGATAAGTGAGGGGGAGGTTACACGTCCTCTACAGTGTTTGCCCTCTACAACTCCCTCTAGTACCATGGAAGTCATTCCCTGATGTCTTAACAAAGGTACTATTGTCCTATTCCCTCTCCTTATCACTGTTTTTCACATATTCCTTTGCTCTCTGATTCTGTGCAGAACCTCCTCATTCTGTACCTAATCAGTCCACCTAACTTTCAAAATTTGTTTGTAGCACCACATCTCAAATGCTTCTATGCTCTTCTGCTCCAATTGTCCTAAAGTCCGTGTTTGACTGCCATACAATGCTGTGCTCCAAACATGTTGTTGTTGTGGTCTTCAGTCCTGAGACTGGTTTGATGCAGCTCTCCATGCTACTCTATCCTGTGCAAGCTTCTTCATCTCCCAGTACCTACTGCAACCTACATCCTTCTGAATCTGCTTAGTGTATTGATCTCTTGGTCTCCCTCTACGATTTTTACCCTCCATGCTGCCCTCCAATGCTAAATTTGTGATCCCTCGATGCCTCAGAACATGGCCTACCAACCGATCCCTTCTTCTAGTCAAGTTGTGCCACAAACTCCAAACATACATTCTCATATATTTCTTCCACAAATAAAGACATATGTTTGATACTGGTATACTTCTCTTGACCAGGAATGCCCACTTTGGCAGTGCTCATCTGTTTTTGATGTCCTTCTTGTTCCATCCCTCATTGATTATTTTGCTGCATAGGTAGTAGAATTCCTTGACTTCATTTACTTCAGGACTATTAATCTTGATGTTAAGTTTCCTGTCGTTCTCATATCTGCTAATTCTCATTACTTTCGATTTTCTTCAATTGACTCTATGTACATATTTTGTACTTATTAGACTGTTTAAAATAATGCTGTGTCTGCTTATGAAAATGTAAAATTATTTTTAAATTGGATGAGAAATAAATGAATTTTCACCTCACATTCTCTTTACTTTTTTTACTGATTTCCCCCTACTCACATCTTAATAGGTATGTTGTTGTTGTTGTGGTCTTCAGTACTGAGACTGGTTTGATGCAGCTCTCCATGCTACTCTATCCTGTGCAAGCTTCTTCATCTCCCAGTATCTACTGCAACCTACATCCTTCTGAATCTGCTTAGTGTATTCATCTCTTGGTCTCCCTCTACGATTTTTACCCTCCACACTGCCCTCCAATGCTAAATTTGTGATCCCTTGATGCCTCAAAACATGTCCTACCAACCGTTCCCTTCTTCTAGTCAAGTTGTGCCACAAACTTCTCTTCTCCCCAATCCTATTCAATACCTCCTCATTAGTTACGTGATCTACCCACCTTATCTTCAGCATTCTTCTGTAGCACCACATTTCGAAAGCTTCTATTCTCTTCTTGTCCAAACTAGTTATCGTCGATGTTTCACTTCCATACATGGCTACACTCCATACAAATACTTTCAGAAACGACTTCCTGACACTTAAATCTATACTCGATGTTAACAAATTCCTCTTCTTGAGAAACGCTTTCATTGCCATTGCCAGTCTACATTTTATATCCTCTCTACTTCGACCATCATCGGTTATTTTACTCCCTAAATAGCAAAACTCCTTTACTACTTTAAGTGTCTCATTTCCTAATCTAATTCCCTCAGCATCACCCGACTTAATTTGACTACATTCCATTATCCTCGTTTTGCTTTTGTTGATGTTCATCTTATATCCTCCTTTCAAGACACTGTCCATTCCGTTCAACTGCTCTTCCAAGTCCTTTGCTGTCTCTGACAGAATTACAATGTCATCGGCGAACCTCAAAGTTTTTACTTCTTCTCCATGAATTTTAATACCTACTCCGAATTTTTCTTTTGTTTCCTTTACTGCTTGCTCAATATACAGATTGAATAACATCGGGGAGAGGCTACAACCCTGTCTTACTCCTTTCCCAACCACTGCTTCCCTTTCATGCCCCTCGACTCTTATAACTGCCATCTGGTTTCTGTACAAACTGTAAATAGCCTTTCGCTCCCTGTATTTTACCCCTGCCACCTTCAGAATTTGAAAGAGAGTATTCCAGTTAACATTGTCAAAAGCTTTCTCTAAGTCTACAAATGCTAGAAACGTAGGTTTGCCTTTTCTTAATCTTTCTTCTAAGATAAGTCGTAAGGTCAGTATTGCCTCACGTGTTCCAACATTTCTACGGAATCCAAACTGATCTTCCCCGAGGTCGGCTTCTACCAGTTTTTCCATTCGTCTGTAAAGAATTCGCGTTAGTATTTTGCAGCTGTGACTTATTAAACTGATAGTTCGGTAATTTTCACATCTGTCAACACCTGCTTTCTTTGGGATTGGAATTATTATATTCTTCTTGAAGTCTGAGGGTATTTCGCCTGTCTCATACATCGTGCTCACCAGATGGAAGAGTTTTGTCAGGACTGGCTCTCCCGAGGCCATCAGTAGTTCAAATGGAATGTTGTCTACTCCCGGGGCCTTGTTTCGACTCAGGTCTTTCAGTGCTCTGTCAAACTCTTCACGCAGTATCTTATCTCCCATTTCGTCTTCATCTACATCCTCTTCCATTTCCATAATATTGTCCTCAAGTACATCGCCCTTGTATAAACCCTCTATATACTCCTTCCGCCTTTCTGCCTTCCCTTCTTTGCTTAGAACTGGGTTGCCATCTGAGCTCTTGATATTCATACAAGTGGTTCTCTTCTCTCCAAAGGTCTCTTTAATTTTCCTGTAGGCAGTATCTATCTTACCCCTAGTGAGACAAGCCTCTACATCCTTACATTTGTCCTCTAGCCACCCCTGCTTAGCCATTTTGCACTTCCTGTCGATATCATTTTTGAGACGTCTGTATTCCTTTTTGCCTGCTTCATTTACTGCATTTTTGTATTTTCTCCTTTCATCAATTAAATTCAATATTTCTTCTGTTACCCAAGGATTTCTATTAGCCCTCGTCTTTTTACCTACTTGATCCTCTGCTGCCTTCACTACTTCATCCCTCAGAGCTACCCATTCTTCTTCTACTGTATTTCTTTCCCCCATTCCTGTCAATTGTTCCCTTATGCTCTCCCTGAAACTCTCTACAATCTCTGGTTCTTTCAGTTTATCCAGGTCCCATCTCCTTAAATTCCCACCTTTTTGCAGTTTCTTCAGTTTCAATCTGCAGTTCATAACCAATAGATTGTGGTCAGAATCCACATCTGCCCCAGGAAATGTTTTACAATTTAAAACCTGGTTCCTAAATCTCTGTCTTACCATTATATAATCTATCTGATACCTACTAGTATCTCCAGGATTCTTCCAGGTATACAACCTTCTTTTACGATTCTTGAACCAAGTGTTGGCTATGATTAAGTTATGCTCTGTGCAAAATTCGACAAGGCGGCTTCCTCTTTCATTCCTTTCCCCCAATCCATATTCACCTACTATGTTTCCTTCTCTCCCTTTTCCTACTGACGAATTCCAGTCACCCATGACTATTAAATTTTCGTCTCCTTTCACTACCTGAATAATTTCTTTTATCTCGTCATACATTTCATCTATTTCTTCATCATCTGCAGAGGTAGTTGGCATATAAACTTGTACTACTGTAGTAGGCATGGGCTTTGTGTCTATCTTGGCCACAATAATGCGTTCACTATGCTGTTTGTAGTAGCTAACCCGCACTCCTATTTTTTTATTCATTATTAAACCTACTCCTGCATTACCCCTATTTGATTTTGTATTTATAACCCTGTAATCACCTGACCAAAAGTCTTGTTCCTCCTGCCACCGAACTTCACTAATTCCCACTATATCTAACTTTAACCTATCCATTTCCCTTTTTAAATTTTCTAACCTACCTGCCCGATTAAGGGATCTGACATTCCATGCTCCGATCCGTAGAACGCCAGTTTTCTTTCTCCTGATAACAACGTCCTCCTGAGTAGTCCCCGCCCGGAGATCCGAATGGGGGACTATTTTACCTCCGGAATATTTTACCCAAGTGGACGCCATCATCATTTAATCATACAGTAGAGCTGCATGTCCTCAGGAAAAATTACGGCTGTAGTTTCCCCTTGCTTTCAGCCGTTCGCAGTACCAGCACAGCAAGGCCGTTTTGGTTAATGTTACAAGGCCAGATCAGTCAATCATCCAGACTGTTGCCCCTGCAACTACTGAAAAGGCTGCTGCCCCTCTTCAGGAACCACATGTTTGTCTGGCCTCTCAACAGATACCCCTCCGTTGTGGTTGCACCTACGGTACGGCCATCTGTATCGCTGAGGCACGCAAGCCTCCCCACCAGCGGCAAGGTCCATGGTTCATGGGGGGGTTAATAGGTATATAGTATGCAATTTTGGCCAGATACTAAGTCTGTGGGTCCCTCTCAAGCACAGATGATGTAATTCTAGATATGTTTGCTATATGTCTCTGGAAGTGGACACAGTCATGCCACCTGCTCCCATAACGCAATACGTGCAGCATGATAGGCGAAATTCCATGCAACCAATACTCCATCTTAAACTTCAGCTCCTTAATAGCACCCATGTAGAAAAATAATGTCATATGTGTGTCTTGCACCCAATTTGGTTCTAGTGATACAATCTGGTTCTTTTTTCACAACACTGATACAATTTTGTCTGTCAGATACAATTTCTTTCCTTTTCACAAAACTGGTACAGTTTGTATCTTTTTCACATAATATTTTTCAACGCAGAGATTCTTTTTTTTATCACACCTATTACTAATACTAATAACCAGTACCTGAAACCGTCCCCCACAGTCTACCCACAGTAGCATTGGTTGAACATTTACAATCTTCGGTGCACTCAAGCAGTGGCTGAAAATATTCACAACTTTTCTGGTAGGTAGCATTGGTTGAAAATATTCACAGTTTTTTTATGGACTAGGGGTTAAATATATGTGCACTAAAAACTAATCAGACTTGGATGACAAGCGGTAAGTGACACTTAAAAACAATTCTAGCTACACAACATGCAGGGATTATTTACAAATTTTCCTGTTTCTAAGGGCTATTTAGAAGTATGCATTCTGTCAGCAAGTGATGTGCATATATTTTAAGCAATTTTTGGTCTATTAGCACTATCATTGAACATTTGGTATGCATATATTTACAAGTGCACAACTATGTCAGCAAACATTGTGTGACCATATTTTATTCGATTTTTGGTCTATTTGCATTGCCACAGTACACATCATGTGCATACACTTAAATGTGCACATAGTGTGCAACTATGTCAGCACATGTGGCGTGCTATATATTTACACTAAAAATATTTACACTGTGATAAACGGATCATACCTTTCCATATGCAACCACTATTCACACGCACACTCTTTCTCTCTCATTCACACCACTCTCATCAAGTGAAGAGTGTAAGTACAGTCGAGTTCCAAACCTGTCCACACAAATTACCCACTTATTATCATGAGGCAACAGGCCAATTTTAGACTGCTGCACGGTGTACAGCTCATGTCCTTGGGACTGAATACTAGTTTGCTGTACTCTTCGCTGTGTCTGCAGTGGAGCACCACAACCACTGCTAACAGGTGCTGCAAGTAATCTTCAATTGTGAGGGTCCTTGAGGCCACATGATGCACACCCTTTGACCTACTCTTGGTGGCACCTATCAATGAGCGATAAGTAGACATTTTGGATCTAAGACTCACAAACTCCACAATCGGCAACCCATGCCTCATGTTTCTACTGAACAATACCATAAGGATTAAGAGTCATATGGGAAGATGTGCCAAAGCATTGTCATGACACCTCATTACTTCATATGGACTGCAGCCTTTCACCCAATACACGAAGCTATCTGTAACCATATAAAGTAACTTTAGATCAGTGAAATAAATTTTCACGAATTCATAATGCAATCGGTACATGTGGAGTTAGGACGTATCTAATATGCATATTCCCACATAGGTTTCATGAACTCCACTGCATTCTTCGCCATCTTTACAGCAACTAAATTATTATCGAAGATAGAGACCTGTTTAAAATTTGATCTGGCGACACATTTCCTTACACCATAACGCCCATCCCATTGGGTTCTTATAAGAATGACGCGATGTTTTCTCGAATTTTACATTGTCTTACCGAAAATTGCATTATCAATTAATTTAAAAAATATTTTTCGAAATCATTCTTTGCAGAAGCCCTCATTTGGGTAATGAAATCAATATACTCCTTCAACCAGTGCAACTGCTTGAAGGAGGCAGTGTGAGTGATTCAAACGAGCTACATCCCTAAGCGGAAACACTGTTGGAGGTTTCTGTAACACATGACATAGCTCTGCTTGTCTCCAGCGTTGTCATCAGTTTGGTGATGGAGTCTCCTCACAGAACTAGTTGTTCTGGACATAGCGGCAAATTGCTGTGCTCATCATGCAAACTAATAGGGTATTTGAGGTCTGCCTCCACAGCATACACCACAACAGAATCAGCCGCCGCATCATGGATATTTCTACCTAATTTGACACAGTCGTCTTTGGACAGCCATCGAAACTTGCCAATCAGCTGCGACTGATGCATAGCGTACCCATACAACTTACTCATGTTCGAGTACATGATGTAGCTCGAATCGTTGGCTGCATTGAACTTCTCGTCCCTCCACGGTTATTTGCCTTGACGTGCCTGTGGACACATTGGAAAAGTCCCCTGTGGATCCAACACTCAAAGAAAAGAAGCATGGTAACATCAGTCAATAGCCTGATGCCGAGTTCCACTTCCTTGAGCATAGTGTCCCAAGACAACCCAGGTGTTGTGTAATAAAAGGCAGAATCTGGAACACTGAGGAATTTCTCAAAATCATCCGCAAGCAAACACAGTTTGTGTCCATGTATAGTTTTGCATACTCTCCTAAAGTAGAGATGCTAAACTCCTGCCAAACATTCACAGCATCATACCCTGCATCCGATATGGCATCGCCTGTAAGGTTACCAGTGAATGCAGTTATGTCAGTTAGCCTGGTATGGTTGAGTTTTCCAATACAATCCAGATACTAGTATGGGAAAAACCCTTTCCTTGTCAGAAGTTGAAACTTCGTGTCATTGAAATACGCACCTTGAGTAATGTGCGTATCCTTCTGAGACAAAGTTTCAACTAGTTTCTTGACTGGCCTGCATAAAACGATTTCTTGACGCTCTCAGGCCACACACTGTCCTGATAATTCTTAGTATAGCAATTAGACAAGTGCTCAAAGAAAGTGAGCATCATACCAGCTCAAATCGTGTCAGACTGCATGTGTTGAGGGCGGTACAGAACTTCCCGTTAGGTGAAAATGGTCCCCATGAGGAGTTTCCCCTTTCCAATCGATCAGCTGCCAACAGATGTGACAGCCAACCGCCTTCTTGTACAAATCATCGTTTGATATTATTGGGAATGTTGACGCTGTAAAGCTCATCAACCTCCTATAAGTTTTTCGAGCACAGTGAGCAGCCAAATAGCAGGATTATCGCCGACATATTATTTATAATGGCTAAGACTTGAATCATTCGAACATACAGGCTGGTATGCTGCTGCACATGGTACCCGTTTTTCTGTGAAGATGGTATATGAGGCTACAGGGTCACATCATAGTGCGTCAAAGGGGCAAGGAGGCACTCAAAGTTAGCATACACTGCAAAAGGGCAGCGCTACTGATGATGGGCATTCTTACACTTTACAAGATTTTGTTTTCCTCTGTGGGCATGATAATAAGTACTGGCTCCCTGGTAGAGCAATTCACAAGATGGTTTGCTGATAACCCACTTGTGGGAAAAGCACTGAGACATCTAAGGCATTATGCTTAGTTAGCTGGGAGGAAAGGAATTGAGACATTATCTTTGATCCATACTTAGTTATTATTATTATCTTAGTTATTATTATTATCGAATGAAGTCAGGTGATGTTGAGAGAATTAGATAAGGAAATGAGGCACTTACAGTAGCAGATCAGTTTTGCTATTTGGGGAGGAAAATAACTGATAATGACCGAAGTAGAGAGTATATAAAATGTAGACTGACTATCACAAGGCAAATGTTTCTGAAGAAGAGAAATTTGTAAACATCGCGTACAGATTTAAGTGTCAGGAAGTCTTTTCTGAAAGTGTTTGTATGGAGTGTAGCCATGTATGGAAGTGAAACATGGACAGTAAATAGTTTAGACAAGAAGAGAATAGAAGCTTTCGAAATGTGGTGCTACAGAAGAATGCTGAATAATAGATGGGTAGATCACGTAACTAATGAGGAGGTGCTGATCAGAATTGGGCAGAAGAAGAAACTGTGGCACATCCTGACTAAAAGAAGGGACAGGTTGGTAGGATCACCAATTTAGTATTGGAGGGAATCGTGGAGGGTGAAAATCGTAGAGGTAGACCAAGAGACGAATACACTAAGCAGATTCAGAAGAATGTAGGTTGCTGTAGTTACTCGGAGATGAAAAGGCTTGCTCAGGATAGAGTAGCATGGAGAGCTGCATAAAACCAATTTCTGGATGGAAGACCACAACAACAACATTATCCCCATTGGAGAACAGCTGCATGTTTACATGCAGCTTACACTGACGAGCGTATTCAGAGAAATGAAGGAGTCTGACAAGTTTGTTTGGAACTTCACCAGCTTTATCCATCTTGTTCTCCTAGAGGCCTTATACGTGAACTGATGGTTTGGTATTCTTTGCCTTAAATTCAGTTATGTCCTGGGGCTTAAAAGAGAACTCGATTACTTGAAAAATGTAGTGCCTGGGAATATTATTAACTACATGGTAACTACTGGCACACTGTGGGTCGTTCTTATAATTTCTTTCACAAGCTGGGATTGACCATGCAGAACAATAGTCGATTTTTTTTATTTTGGGCATTAATACATGGCTGCTTGGCCACTATATCCTTAGCAAGCTGTATATAGCTGGACCAACCATTTATCGAATCAGAGAAATCTGTATGGATGTCAAGGTGTAGTATTCAACTGAGTGCTTTATCTGAGCTGAGATGGAAGTTATGTGATTTCGGAAAATTTGGCCAATATAGCACTCAGGATGGAATCATAAAACTACTTATCGACTGATGTGCTCCGTGTTACCTATCCATTTTCCGCCAAATATATACAGTACTCGTCCCCTCAATGCCTGAGTCCTGTTTAGGGGGATGTTTAAGTTTACAACACAGCCAACGCTGCACTTAATGGCGCAGTACCATGGACCATTAATGATTTTCAGGAGGTCAGCCTCCAGAACAAGAAGACATGCTTCAAGAAAACCGACTGGGACTCCATGCATTGCTGCTGGGTTCTCTATCTGAAAAAACGAGATGTGCTCCTCAAACACATCCTCAGTTACTTCATAGTTTAACCGTGGCATCAAATTACGAACCTGGTAACTGTCTATTATAGGGAAGGAGAGGGTATAACACTACAACAGCGTTTACATAGCTTACGTAATCAAATACCAAATTTGATTTATTACGTAGTATGCCCCAACAGAACAAATAGTCCTGTCACGTAAAAGCCACGTATAACACTCCCTGTCTGCTACCACTGTACCATAACCTCAACGCTAGAAGCAGATTGTGACATAAAACAATTTTGTGAAAGCAACTATGGCACAAAGCAACAGAACAGTGTTACCCTCTGAGAGGAATTTTGTTAAATTGACCGTGTTGTTCCTAACGGAGGTGGCTTATCGGAAATGAAAGTAAGAATTACGAAAATATTGGAATAGTGACAAACAAAATTTTGCCTAGCTATACTATTCCTAGAATAAGGGAAACGGTCGCCAGCCTAATTAGACAAGAGAAAGATTAACATTCTCGTTTATGAAAGTAGGTATAAGTAACTATAATGGACAACACAACAGACACAACCTAGACTTAGCAACACGCGAGTGCAATGAACTCTGACGCACATATGTTTTAAGATTGAAGCTAACAGTTAGAGCAGCAGGAACTATTTTCAAAATTATAACAGGTACAGAAAAACACTATCACTTTCAGGGTTTACACAAACTGAGTGGTCTTTATACTGTTAATATGCACACAAGAGAGACAAACACTTGGCATACATGAGAATGTAACGTTTTCACAACTGCAGCTTTCTCACTTTTACTACAACGAAACACAATGTTGACAAAATTGCAAGAAACTGACTCACCTTCTAGAATTTACCACAGACAACAACGTGATCATTTACTTTATAAGCCTCCGCCTAAAGTTTGGAGTTGGTAACAGCACTTTAGTAAGCAGTTTTACTAGGAAAATTATTTCAACAAGCATCATTGAATTTTAACTTTCTCTTTACTAAGTTCAAGAGGCATTATTTAACAAAGCTCTAGGCTTCAACGTACTTTCAGTAAGGACACTCGGTAATCACTTTACTTCAAACGGAGAGGACCCTGAGAGGTATTATGATGAGGAGTAAAATCAAGGTAGGTAAATAAATTCCGATATGAATTACCTTATATTTCAGCACACTAACACATCCATTAGGCTGATCCTTCACTGTACATCAATATAGTATTACGTTACAGTGATTGCGCAATGTGGTGGCAACTGCATGTTGGTAGGTGGTATTGCAGGTAGAATTGCTGCACTCTGTCATTTCTTGGTGGCGATGATAAATACAAATTCCAGAATAGTTCCTTCTATTTATCCACCCATCCGAGGCATTGGAAAGTAGCAGAAAAGCCTCTCTCTCTGAATCAGCACAATATGCACCTTTATAATGACAGTGCACAGACTCGTGGCTCCTTTCCGACTGGTGGCTCGTCTCCGACTGCTGGCTCATCCCCGACTGACTATCGGTTCCACCTTTTCCACCCTGGCCAACCACAATTTGCGCGCGCTACACAGTTCCGTTCCAGAGGGGAACCACTACACCATTTACATACAAACTAACTAAGAACCCTAAGTGAGGATCAGCAATTTACATAACAGCAAACAAATACATTAAATAAAACAGAACATTTTCACATATTGACACTTCTACAAAAAATTATTCACACAAAATTACAATTATATACAATAAGTTCTGTTCCCTCCAAATGGGACAAAGAACTTTAAATTACAGATACACTACTTTGCATAGAATCAAAACATGACTTCAAAGTTTATATAAAGAAAAGAGTACACAATTTTATGTTATCGATTTAAACACATTCACAGACGATCAACAATGTGACATTAAATAAAGCAAAAGCAAAATAAATCCATACGGCATAAGAGCTGTGGTGTTACAAGGGAACTGCCACTAGCCATCAGAATCACTATTACTAGCACTATGGCTAGCAGCCACGGACTGTGACTATCCTGTGGGTGAAGCTGGCTGTGGGGTGGAGCAATGAGGTATGTGGCATCATGCACCAGCATTGTGAGGTCACCGACAGTGGGATGCAGCTGCGTCAAAGGAGTGTGAGCATCTGGGCTGCAGGGATGGTTGCCATGAGGTGCCCGCAACTTGCAGCCTGGATCTGATTGCCTGCGATGGTGGTGTCTTAGCAGCCAGCGGGGTGGAAGCCCTCAGACGCCAGAGTGGTGCCGTAGCAGGGCGGAGTGACGGTGGTGGGGACAGTGGCGGCAAAGGCACCTGTGGCTCGTGTGGCCACGATCCACATCCTGGCGGGCAAGGCTGCATTTTGGCTCTGCCATCTTCACGTGCCTCGGCACCTGCGCCACAGTGTGCTGCAAGGATGGCAGAGTGGCTCACATCTTCGGCAGTGTTGGCTCGCTGACTGTAGGGAAAGAATAACTAAAAAATAAGTGCTCGTTATAAGCTCACCTGATGCTGCTGTAAAGAAAGAATACTGATTATATGTACTACAAAAAATAAAAATTGGTACATAAATTACGTGATTACCACATCCCCGGAGGACTGCCTCCACCTTGTCCTGCATTGGTGGTTAGACTTCACACAGCCAAAGCTCCTTCTCCATTTCCTCTACAACTGTGGTGCTCCCTTGTATGGATCAGTACGGTGTCCCTGACCTACCTCACCAATATCGTTTGCAACAATTAACAACAACATATTGATTTTAAAAGAACATATAGAGCACTCTGAAAATATTTAACGAAAAGAATATGTACATACACGATATCTGCGATAGGTTTAATACACCCCTCATCCTCCTCGAAATCTCCAACAACAATAAGAACTTATCGATTTAAAAACTTATACACATACAGGAAACACAACATTACAAAAGAAAGATTATTGATGGTAATGGGTACTTACATGGGGGAATAACCACTACAAGCTGAAAATGGCTCTGAGCACTATGGGACTTAACATTGGAGGTCATCAGTCTCCTAGAACTTAGAACTACTTAAACCTAACTAACCTACGGACATCACACACATCCATGCACAAGGCAGGATTCGAACCTGCGACTGCAGCGGTTGCGCGGATCCAGACTGTAGCGCCTAGAACCGATCGGCCACTATGGTCGGCACACTACATGCTGCTCTGGGAGCTGTACAGGTTCGTCAGTCTGTATCCTCTCAGTCTCCAGCTGCCAATCGTGATTAGCCAACATTTCAGGAATGAATGCTAGAGAAGTATGTGCCTAGCAAAAATATAGTGGAGGGAATGGATTCTCCTTGGTACAACAAACATATTAGGAAGTTACTGAGAAAGCAGAGAATTTTGCAGTCGTTTTAAACGTAGTCACTGCCCCGCATACAAACAGAAATTATGTGAAATGAAAGCAGCTGTTAGAAGGACAATGAGAGATTCTTTTAACGAATTTGAAAGTAATATTTTATCTGCAGAATCTAAAAAAAAAAAAAAAAAAAAAAAATTTGATCATACATCAAATCTATGAACGTTACAAATAATTCAATACCTTCTCTTGCTGACAGTGCGAGTAATGTAACTGATGATGATAAATAGAAGGCCGAAATTCTAAACCTAGCTTTCAAAAATTCGTTTACGGTAGAGGACTGCAGCACCATTCCCCCTTTCAATTATCGAACAAACGCAAGGATGGCTGACATAGTGTTTAGTGTATGTGGGATTTTCAAATAACTTCCGGGAATTCAGCCAGGTAACACTTTCAGCGACCACCGATATTTCGGCGGGAGATCACCCCGCCATTTTCAAGGCAAACTGCAACGGACAGGCGCCGTACATGCAAATTTAATACCTCGGTTCTCGGACCGAAGCAGGAAAGATAACACACACACACACAAACACTGATCACTAGTGCCACCAAAGATGACCAAAGTCAGAGCTATCGATAGTGAGACTATGAATTCGCAGTCTCATCCATAGTCTCACTATCTGCAATTAAGTCGGATCGGCAATCATTATGTTGCGAAAGGTAAACCAGCCACGTCTTTGTAATGGCACCCGACTTGCGGTGAAGAAATTAAAGAACAACGTAATCGAAGCCACAATTTTAAAAGGAAAGTACAAAGGTTAAGACAGTTTGATTCCACGTATCACTATGATTCCGACCGACATGCCACTCGGCTTTAAACGGTTATAATTTCCAGTGCAGCTTGCATTTGCCATGTCGATAGATAAATCGCAAGGGCAGTCGTTATATGTTTGAGGCATCAATCTTGAGAATCATTTTTTTCACATGGCCAATTGTATGTCGCATATTCCCCTGTCAGGACACCTTCAACATCATTTGTTTACGCACCAGAAAACAAAACTATCAATAACTACAATAAATGCTGCTCTGCAAAAAACTTTGACACTGCTTCACTGACCACCACAAAAGTTGACAGATATATATGAGTTTTCATGGATAGGTGAAGAGGAGATGAACTGAAGTGGCGGAGTCCAACAGAGAGAGGACGAGGAGAAGGGTAGAGGGTGGGGGGAGATGGGCCAAGGGAGGGGGATGGAGGGGAGAGGTGAACATAGAGATAGTGGGAGAGGAATAAATGGATAGAGAGAAAATAGGGGAGGGAAGATGGACTACGAGAGTATGGAATAAATAAATACCCAGGCAACGTCCGGTTTTCAGCTAGTTGTCAGATATAAAAGGATTTCTTCGAGACTTCACAATCTCTCAGTTTTGGATATTCTCAATTCAAACCACCATCAGATCACATCTCAAACAGGTTTGTGTAGCAAGCAGACAATCACTGAAAATGGAACTCCTTTGTACACTAAAAGCTAGAATTAACCACCAGGGGCGTAGATACGGGGAGGGGGGGGGGGCAGAGGTACCCCCTCCCTGGCCCCCCGAGCCCATGAACATAGTGTTTTTTGTTTTAGTGGAACGCAATGAAGTCTGTGTTGCAGGTTTCAACACTGAAATGGATGGATATTTGTACTAAAGAAGCGAACCTCCACCCCCCCCCAAAAACAAAAAGAAGATTGGTCCCCTCCCCAGAAGAATAAATTATCTACTCCCTTGATAACCACTGTACTGCAATGAGAACCAAATTAAGATTTTGGAAGCCTAGATTCTTTAACCTTAGTATGTCTCAGCCAAGTATGACACCAGTTATACAAATATTTAACTACTTTTCCAGGATGTATTTTACTGGTTCTGTGAATTCATTCAAAGTTGTCAAAATCATTCTAAATTGCCAAAATGCATTTTAACAAAATCGAAGCACTTGTTACGTATCCAGTTCGTCTAAAAACTATAGTACTGGGAATACAATGGCGACTCTGAGCCATTTTTCGCGGCGTCTACGTTTGCGTCATGAGAGACCACACTTGTAGACTAGGTCTGCGTCATAGGGACCATAGTTCGGACCCTCATGATGCAGACTTAGACGAGTGTTTACTTGCATGATGCGAACCTAAACGACGACTGTAGACCCTCATTACACAGACCTAACCGACGAGTCTGAATCCTCATGACGCAGACGTAGACGCTGTGGAGAGTGGCTCCGAGTTTCCATTATATTCCTACTACAACACATTCGTGGAAAAAGACGCTCTTCATTTTAAAAGCATTTGTAGTGTCTAGGTCTTCAGCATCTTGACCCTGCTTGTGGGATTCCCCTTAATATAGAAATACAGGAATAAAATTACATTTCGCAATGTGTGTGGAACTCAACAAAATAAATTGTAATTTAAACTCATAATGTGTATTGCCTTAATCCACAAATGAATATTTTATTTTGCAGAACACTTTTCAACATAAAATATTTACAAATTTTCCTTCAGTTCCCCTGAAAGTATTATTTAGGCCAAACCAGATACTCCTAAAAATATTTGGCTACTCTTGCAAACACAAGTAACAGAAAATGGTTTACAAACAATAATAAATGTCACTTGGGAGGATTGAAATCAAAAAGTCTAGTCTAAAATAAAAATGAACTCTATGCATTACAAAATTTCTATCTCAGAAATTGACGCCCAGAAAGCACAATTAGAAAAGTGCACTCTTAATTAGTAAATTTGCACTCAAACTCATAGTTTCCTGTTTAAAGTTCTACTGTATTCTTAATGTGTATGCTGATTAGTGTTTGAATTAATTATGACGAGATCGTTAAGTCTGTCTGTATTAAGACGTGATCGTTTTTCGCTAATTAGGTTTCCAGCGCAACTAAAAATTCTCTCACTAGAGGCAATAGTGGCTGGTATATTTAATATTTTTCTTGCCACACACGCAAGTCGAGGAAGTCGTTGGGAGTTATTTTTCCACCACTGTAGAATATCTCCCTCGTTCACACAGTGTTCTTGCAAGTATCTGCTGACTTCATCATGTAGGAGAGGAGACTCTTCTGCCCAGTCCTCAAATTTCGCCATTTTGTACGGTCCTGGATTTGTTTCTTTGGTGCTGTGATTGAGCACTTGTACTATAACTATACAGGTTCCAATTAATATTTGCAGAATAATGTGAAGATCGTACTACACATAGTTGAAATTATAATAGTTTTTAGATGATGCTATCATTTATCGTCCAGTAAAGTCACCAGAAGATCAAAACTAACTGCAGGACGATTTAAATAATATATATATTTTTGGTGTGAAAATTGGCAGTTGGCAATAAATAATGAAAAGAGCGAGGTTATCCGTGTTTGTACTAAAAATGGTTCAAATGGCTCTGAGCACCATGGGTCTCAACTTCTGAGGTCATTAGTCCCCTAGAACTTAGAACTAGTTAAACCTACCTAACCTAAGGACATTACACACATCCATGCCCGAGGCAGGATTCGAACCTGCGACTGTAGCGGTCTCGCGGTCCCCGACTGCAGCGCCAGAACCGCACGGCCACTTCGGCCGGCTGTGTGTACTAAACTAAGTCCGTTAAATTTCGTTTACAAGATCAACCAGTCAAATCTAAAGGCTGTAGATTCTACTTAATACCTCTGATTACAATTACGACCTACTTAAATAGGAATGGACACATAGAAAATGTTGTAGGCGTTTTAATGACAAAACACTCTTTGGAGCATAGCTACGCAGTTGGAGAGCCTTTTCTGGTACGATTGATGGAGGAGGTGGAAAGAGTCTAAAGAAGAGCAGCTCGTTTGGTATTATCGTGAAACAGGGGAAAGAGTGCCGCGGAAATTATACAGGAGTTGGGGTGGGAATCATTACAACAATGGCGTTTTTTGACGTGGTGCGATCTATATATGAAATTTCGATAACCAACTTACACCTCCGAATTCGAAGATATATTGTTGAGTCCCATCTACATTGGAAGAAATGATCATGAAAATAAAATACAAAAAAGCAGCGCTCAGACGGAGAGATGTAGGTGTTTTATCCCGTGCGAAATTCGAGAATAGGAGACAAATAAGTTGAAAGTGGTTCGATGAACCCTCAACCAAGCACTTGCGTGTGACTTGCAGAGTACCCATGTACATGTAGATGAAGAATATATGCATTATCTTAGGAGCTTACCTTCAGCACACATCTGTCGTGCTGCTTGGTAAACATCAATTTTTTCATCCTCAGTTAACTTTCTTAATGTGCCGTAGTTAGGCACCATAAACGTTGCAATTTTATGCACCATACTAACGCACATTTTCTGTTCTAGGAAGGCACTGGCGGCTTGTTTCTAAGGTTTCATGTCCTGAAAATACATTTTATCAACATACATATTTCACAAGTTGTTCTATAATATTCAGATGGAATAAAATTACAAACCTCTTCATCGTTATCCCGTACAGTACAGTGAGCTTTTAAGGCATAAAACCACGGTAGAACTAAATGTAGGGTTGGCTCCTTGTCACCCTCTAGATCAACTGTGGCTCCTTTGAACGGCTTAAGAAATGCTATAAGCTGGCCAGTTGTATGGTGGTCATAACCCAGCATCTTATCAGACCCACCTTCGCTATGTAAGACAGCCTTCACTGAATCAATCTGAGAATGGACTGGTACAAGCATGTCAAAATAACTATTCCAACGAGTTGAAACCCAATGCTTTAAAGATGAGTTCAGTCTCACACACAGACCTCTTCTCTTGAAGTAGGAAACCGTAGCCCGCACTGTATTAAGAATGGCTAATATATTTGGAACATTTTCTTTCAAAAACTGTTCGCTCAGAACATGTTTCAAGACTGTGTTTATACTATGAGCCATGCATGGAAGACGCTGATATATTTCGAGAGCTTTGACAATGTTACTGCCCTGGTTTGTGACAAATGTAATTTTGGCATTGTCTTCACGAGAAACACCCATAGTTTCTAAGCGATCTTCCAACTCGTTTCGAATATTCGAGCCAGTTTTTGGGCAGTCAGGAAACGCAGAGCACATCAGTACATAGTTATTCGAACGCCAGTCTGAATTTATGTAATGCATTGTCACGGACATATAATGCACCCCTTTGTAATTGTCTGTCCATAGATTAATTGTACTGGCACATATACCAGAACGAATCGCATGCACTATATTTGGGAGCATTTTGCTGTGCACTGTATCAGCTAAGGTTTGAACTTTCCTAGCTGTTGTCACTCGGGAAGGCATAATATTTTTAATATCAACTGAGCCATATTTTTTACCTATGTCGATCAGTGTCTGCCCTAAATTAAGAAATCCTTCTCCCTCTATACTGCTAAATGGTCTCAGGCCCTTCGCACACATTTCGACGCACTTTTCGGCTACTAAATCTTTGTCCTCTTTCAAGATATTTACGGAGTGAGGGAACTGCTTGTCAAATTTGCACACATGTCGTAACATACTCGAGGGTCCCGAATAAGTACTTTAGAGCTTTTTACATAGTTTGCATTGAGACACACCTACAGATTTATTTGAAGCGGCATCATAAACACACGAAAACGTTTCCCATGCGGCACTTGTGCTCTGTTTCGTTACCAGCGTGTATTCGCCAGTTGTCAATTTTTTCTCAATCTCACTAAAGCTCGACCTATTCATTGTGCCGCCCCCACCTTTGCGATAAATGAACTAACTACCTGGCTACTCTAGTCACGGTAGCTTGACAGCGCAACCTGTTGTCAGGCGCAGCAAGCTGAGCGGGTCCCATGAAGCTTGGCAGCCCTGCGGGAACCCAGGTAGCCCGGGCTTGCGGAAGCCCAAGTCGACCGCATTACCCACTATGCCTCAGTACACGCGCACTCTTTGTGTTTACGTCGCGGCAGGCTGACCTGCATGAATGGTTGCAGAGGAGCTAGGGGCAAGCAGGCTGCAAGGGGAATTTGTACACCTCTAATACCAATCTATAGAAATGGTAGAAAATCGGATGCACATAATTACCGGCCAATTTCACTGACATCGATTTGTTGTAGAATCATGAAACATATTTTGTGTTCAGACATAACTACCTTTCTAGACTCTGAGAAGCTCATCTGCAGAAACCAGCACGGTTTTAGGAAACAGCGATCATGCGAGACGCAGCTGGCCCTCTTTGTGCATGATGTATAACATGCTCTAGATACGGGCTCCCAGGCTGATGCCATATTTCTCAACTTTCGAAAGGCGTACGACTCAGTTCCGCACTGTCGCTTGCTCCAGAAAGTGCGCGCTTACGGTCTATCCGATGACATATGCGGTTAGATTAAAAGTTTTCTAACAGACAGGGAGCAGTATGTCGTCCTGAACTGGGTGACTTCAAAAGAAACAAGCGTAACTTCAGGTGTGCCCCAGGGCAGCGTAATAGGTCCGCTGCTTTTTACGATTAACATAAACAATCTGGTTTATCGTATTGACAGCGGCATTAGACTGTTTGCCGATTATGCTGTAGTCTACAGGAAAGTAGTATCACACGAGAGTTGTGAACAAATCAATGAGGATTTGCAAAAAATAAATGCGTGGTTTAATGACTGGCAGTTATCTCTCAATATTATTAAGTGTAACCTACTGCGTGTAACAAGGCGAAATTCCCCATTAATGTACGAGTACAAAATAAATGCCCAGTCTTTGGAATCGGTAACTTCCGCCAAGTATCTGGGTGTGACTATTCGAAATGATCTACATCTACATCTATATCCATACTCCGCAAGCCACCTGACGGTGTGTGGTGGAGGATACTTTGAGTACCTCTATCGGTTCTCCCTTCTATTCCAGTCTCGTATTGTTCGTGGAAAAAAAGATTGCCGGTATCCCTCTGTGTGGGCTTTAATCTCTCTGATTTTATCCTCATGGTCTCTTCGCGAGATATACGTAGGAGGGAGCAATATACTGTTTGACTCCTCGGTGAAGGTATGTTCTCGAAACTTCAACAAAAGCCCGCACCGAGCTACTGAGCGTCTCTCTTGCAGAGTCTTCCACTGGAGTTTATCTATCATCTCCGTAACGCTTTCGCGATTACTAAATGATTCTGTAACGAAGCGCGCTGCTCTCCGTTGGAGCTTCTCTATCTCTTCTATCAACCCTATCTGGTACAGATCCCACACCGGTCAGCAGTATTCAAGCAGTGGGCGAACAAGTGTACTGTAACCTACTTCCTTTGTTTTCGTATTGCATTTCCTTAGGATTCATCCAATGAATCTCAGTCTGGCATCTGCGTTACCGACGATTAATTTTATATGGTCATTCCATTTTAAACCACTCCTAATGCCTACTCCCAATTAATTTAGGGAATTAACTACTTCCAGTTGCTGACCTGCTATGCTGTAGCTAAATGATAAAGGGTCTTTCTTTCTATGTATTCGCAGCGCATTACACTTGTCTACATTGAGATTCAATTGCCATTCCCTGCACCATGCGTCAAACTGTTGCAGATCATCCTGCATTTCAGTACAATTTTCCATTGTTACAACGTCTCGATATACTACAGCATCATCCGCAAAAAGCCTTAGTAAACTTCCGATGTTATCCACAAGGTCATTTATATATATTGTGAATAGCAACGGTCCTACGACACTCCCCTGCGGCACACCTGAAATCACTCTTACTACCGCTATTAAACAGCACGCTGATGCACGAAACTGAAGAAAACGTCCACAAAGTAGAAATGACATGTCCAAACCATTTATCAAACTGTTACTAAGAGGAGAACTTCAAAGCGACTAGTTATCAATAAATATTTCCATATCCTGCCCAGAGAAGAACCAAGAATCCAGTAAGAAGCAGAGAAAAAGCAGGAAGAACAAAGTAATACGAGTAATGAGTGAGCAAATGGAATACCACAGACTAACACAAGAATGCCTAAATGCATGTCATACCTTCCCACCGTGAGACAGACGCAGTTCCGAGAGGAGAAACGACAACAGAAGCCGAGAGCAGAACCGTGCTAAGCGAGAAGGCCCTACGATAAGGGACGGACACCCACGTCGCCAGCTAACCGCTACGACCACACCACCCGCAAGTTTTTAGCGTGAGACTTTTTCGCGTCTCTGTTACGTTAGGACCACCCCCCAGACCATGTTAAAAGCTAGAGCCCTCCCGAAGAACAGAATAGATCTTACGATAACACAAAAAAGGCCACACCACCCGCAAGTTTTTAGCGTGAGACTTTTTCGCATCTCTGTTACGTTAGGACCACCCCCCAGCCCATGTTAAAAGATAGAGCCCTCCAGAAGAACACTATAGATCTTACGATAACGCTAAAAGGACCACACCAGCTGCAAGTTTTAGCGTGAGACTTTTTCGCGTCTCTGTTACGTTGCAAACTTTAAAAAACATTGACCCACCACGAAAAGTATAACGTTTCTCACTGGATAGACAGAATTTTTGTAGGTGGAGCTTAAGGTTAACATTCAGACCCTGATTGGTCAGATGAAAACACAGCCAGATAGTTTTTTTAAACCAACTTCGGTAAATTGTAGTAAGGAGAAGTTAGGAGAGAGTTGCTTCCGAGAGGACGAGCTGGACGGAGCTGCGCCGGCCACCGCCCCCTGACGAACACCGACAAGGTAATGAATGCACGCGATGCCGCAATTTTGAGCGCATAATGCTTCACTCAGAACTGCAGAAGCCTTATCTGTTACATCCCCTTTACGTAATACTAGTGTCGATCGTCAATTAAAGCTCATGGTGTTCACATTTGCCGCTTGAAGTAAAAATCTGAAACTCGATGAGTTTTCTGTTATATAGTTATTGAGAATCCACATCAGCCACTGTAATTTACGACAAGTTAGATAAGTAATTAAAGATAATTGAGGGTCACTGTAGACCATTTTGATAGTTTTCTCTTTTGTGAAACTTAATTTATACCTAGATTATAGATGTGATAGGTCATCCTTCAATCCATTGTAGAACTTGGAAACCCATTCAGGGAATATTCGTTCACATTTTTGTTGAACGCAGTTGGTTTTTACCATCCTGTATTAAAACATTTCCTTTTATCAATAGTGCAATTTATAAACGATGTTTTGTGAGTAGAATAAAATTTCCAATGGTAGACTTAACTACTTTTTCGACGTTATTTTACCAGCTAACTAAAAATAGGAAAGCCTTGAACCCCTTCCACTAAATTTAGTTAGTATTAAGATTCGTTTACAGGGAGTGCAGTGGAGCTGACGCTGAAATCATTAAGTATTTGGTTATATCATCGCTAGTCTCACTGAACTCTTCTGAATTCTACATGTCATATGTGGTCTGACGTCTCCTTACCAGCAACAGGTCTCAGGTTCAAACTAGTAAATTCCCTAAAACACACGCTCAGAGCGTCGTTGCGCGAAAGTGGTAGGGAGACACGATATAGAACAGACACCACGCAGAATGTTTAGAAAGTCACTTAAAAAATTTCACTAGATTCTTTGTCCCTGCCACCCGTTATAAACGTTTGAGTCTCGCAGTCTATATCTGGTAAATTAAAATCTCCACGGAGAACTATAACTTGGTCGGGAAATCTACTCAACATATTTTCCAAATTTTCCTTCAGGTGCTCTGCCACAACAGCTGCTGAGCCAGGAGGCTTATAGAGACATCTCAAATAGAATGATCAGTTTACACAAGTAACGGTAAGGCAAACTCTAGCTTGTGGTTTATTGGTAGAGTCCTGAAGCGATGCAGTCCTTCAGCAAAGGAATTAGCTTACAATACGTTAGTTAATTCACTCTTAGAGTATTGTTCATCTGTATGGGACCCTTGCCGGTTGGGTCTGATTCAAGAGATTGAGAAGGTCCAGAGAAGAGCGGCAAGATTCGTGACTGGTACATTTAGCCATTTCATAGTAAGTTTGAAGTGGGACACGCTTGCAGATAGACGGCGCGCTAAACGGAAGGGGCTGCTCACTAAATTCCGAAATCCGATCTTCATCGAGGATGTAGAGCATATATTATTACCACCAACTTTCAAATCGCGAAATGATTACCATTCAAAGATAAGGGAAATTAGAGCTCGTACTGAGGCGTTCAGACAGTCGTTTTTCCCTCGTGCGATCAGCGAATGGAACAGAGGGAGGCTAAATATGACTTTGGCGCGAATTGTGCCCTCCGCCACACACCGGTTGGTTGCTAGAGGAGTATGTATGTAGATGTAGATGTAGAATAAGGAAACTTTTTTTTCTAGCGATGATATACTGCTGAACTGATGAACTCATTCCATGAAATAACGAAAATATACTTCAAAATTTGGACATCTGGGCTATAAATTCGTTTTAACACACAATGAATACTTGCCACTAAATTCGTTTTTAACACTCTGAGCACCCCCCCATGAACCATGGACCTTGCCGTTGGTGGGGAGGCTTGCGTGCCTCAGCGATACAGATGGCCGTACCGTAGGTGCAACCACAATAGAGGGGTATCTGTTGAGAGGCCAGACAAACATGTGGTTCCTGAAGAGGGGCAGCAGCCTTTTCAGTAGTTGCAGGGGCAACAGTCTGGATGATTGACTGATCTGGCCTTGTAACATTAACCAAAACGGCCTTGCTGTGCTGGTACTGCGAACGGCTGAAAGCAAGGGGAAACTACAGCCGTAATTTTTCCCGAGGACATGCAGCTCTACTGTATGATTAAATGATGATGGCGTCCTCTTGGGTAAAATATTCCGGAGGTAAAATAGTCCCCCAATCGGATCTCCGGGCGGGGACTACTCAAGAGGACGTCGTTATCAGGAGAAAGAAAACTGGCGTTCTACGGATCGGAGCGTGGAATGTCAGATTACTGAATCGGGCTGGTAGGTTAGAAAATTTAAAAAGGGAGATGGATAGGTTAAAGTTAGATATAGTGGGAATTAGTGAAGTTCGGTGGCAGGAGGAACAAGACTTTTGGTCAGGTGATTACAGGGTTATAAATACAAAATCAAATAGGGGTAATGCAGGAGTAGGTTTAATAATGAATAAAAAAATAGGAGTGCGGGTTAGCTACTACAAACAGCATAGTGAACGCATTATTGCGGCCAAGATAGACACAAAGCCCATGCCTACTACAGTAGTACAAGTTTATATGCCAACTAGCTCTGCAGATGATGAAGAAATAGATGAAATGTATAACGAGATAAAAGAAATTATTCAGGTAGTGAAGGGAGGCGAAAATTTAATAGTCATGGGTGACTGGAATTCGTCAGTAGGAAAAGGGAGAGAAGGAAACATACACTCCTGGAAATGGAAAAAAGAACACATTGACACCGGTGTGTCAGACCCACCATACTTGCTCCGGACACTGCGAGAGGGCTGTACAAGCAATGATCACACGCACGGCACAGCGGACACACCAGGAACCGCGGTGTTGGCCGTCGAATGGCACTAGCTGCGCAGCATTTGTGCACCGCCGCCGTCAGTGTCAGCCAGTTTGCCGTGGCATACGGAGCTCCATCGCAGTCTTTAACACTGGTAGCATGCCGCGACAGCGTGGACGTGAACCGTATGTGCAGGTGACGGACTTTGAGCAAGGGCGTATAGTGGGCATGCGGGAGGCCGGGTGGACGTACCGCCAAATTGCTCAACACGTGGGGCGTGAGGTCTCCACAGTACATCGATGTTGTCGCCAGTGGTCGGCGGAAGGTGCACGTGCCCGTCGACCTGGGACCGGACCGCAGCGACGCACGGATGCACGCCAAGACCGTAGGATCCTACGCAGTGCCGTAGGGGACCGCACCGCCACTTCCCAGCAAATTAGGGACACTGTTGCTCCTGGGGTATCGGCGAGGACCATTCGCAACCGTCTCCATGAAGCTGGGCTACGGTCCCGCACACCGTTAGGCCGTCTTCCGCTCACGCCCCAACATCGTGCAGCCCGCCTCCAGTGGTGTCGCGAAAGGCGTGAATGGAGGGACGAATGGAGATGTGTCGTCTTCAGCGATGAGAGTCGCTTCTGCCTTGGTGCCAATGATGGTCGTATGCGTGTTTGGCGCCGTGCAGGTGAGCGCCACAATCAGGACTGCATACGACCGAGGCACACAGGGCCAACACCCGGCATCATGGTGTGGGGAGCGATCTCCTACACTGGCCGTACACCACTGGTGATCGTCGAGGGGACACTGAATAGTGCACGGTACATCCAAACTGTCATCGAACCCATCGTTCTACCATTCCTAGACCGGCAAGGGAACTTGCTGTTCCAACAGGACAATGCACGTCCGCATGCCACCCAACGTGCTCTAGAAGGTGTAAGTCAACTACCCTGGCCAGCAAGATCTCCGGATCTGTCCCCCATTGAGCATTTTTGGGACTGGATGAAGCGTCGTCTCACGCGGTCTGCACGTCCAGCACGAACGTTGGTCCAACTGAGGCGCCAGGTGGAAATGGCATGGCAAGCCGTTCCACAGGACTACATCCAGCATCTCTACGATCGTCTCCATGGGAGAATAGCAGCCTGCATTGCTGCGAAAGGTGGATATACACTGTACTAGTGCCGACATTGTGCATGCTCTGTTGCCTGTGTCTATGTGCCTGTGGTTCTGTCAGTGTGATCATGTGATGTATCTGACCCCAGGAATGTGTCAATAAAGTTTCCCCTTCCTGCGACAATGAATTCACGGTGTTCTTATTTCAATTTCCAGGAGTGTAGTAGGTGAATATGGATTGGGAGGAAGGAATGAAAGAGGAAGCCGCCTTGTAGAATTTTGCACAGAGCATAACTTAATCATAGCTAACACTTGGTTCAAGAATCATGAAAGGAGGCTGTATACATGGAAGAAGCCTGGAGATACTGACAGGTTTCAGATAGATTATATAATGGTAAGACAGAGATTTAGGAACCAGGTTTTAAATTGTAAGACATTTCCAGGGGCAGATGTGGATTCTGACCACAATCTATTGGTTATGAACTGTAGATTGAAACTGAAGAAACTGCAAAAAGGTGGGAATTTAAGGAGATGGGACCTGGATAAACTGAAAGAACCAGAGGTTGTACAGAGTTTCAGGGAGAGCATAAGGGAACAATTGACAGGAATGGGGGAAAGAAATACAGTAGAAGAAGAATGGGTAGCTCTGAGGGATGAAGTGGTGAAGGCAGCAGACGATCAGGTAGGTAAAAAGACGAGGGCTAATAGAAATCCTTGGGTAACAGAAGAAATATTGAATTTAATTGATGAAAGGAGAAAATATAAAAATGCAGTAAATGAAGCAGGCAAAAAGGAATACAAACGTCTCAAAAATGAAATTGACAGGAAGTGCAAAATGGCTAAGCAGGGATGGCTAGAGGACAAATGTATGGATGTAGAGGCTTGTCTCACTAGGGGTAAGATAGATACTGCCTACAGGAAAATTAAAGAGACCTTTGGAGAGAAGAGAACCACTTGTATGAATATCAAGAGCTCAGATGGCAACCCAGTTCTAAGCAAAGAAGGGAAAGCAGGAAGGATGTGAAAATTACCGAACTATCAGTTTAATAAGTCACAGCTGCAAAATAGTAACGCGAATTCTTTACAGACGAATGGAAAAACTGGTAGAAGCCGACCTCGGGGAAGATCAGTTTGGATTCCGTAGAAATGTTGGAACACGTGAGGCAATACTCACCTTACGACTTGTCTTGGAAGAAAGATTAAGAAAAGGCAAACCTACGTTTCTAGCATTTGTAGACTTAGAGAAAGCTTCTGACAATGTTGACTGGAATACTCTCTTTCAAATTCTAAAGGTGGCAGGGGTAAAATACAGGGAGCGAAAGGCTATTTACAATTTGTACAGAAACCAGATGGCAGTTATAAGAGTCGAGGGGCATGAAAGGGAAGCAGTGGTTGGGAAAGGAGTGAGACAGGGTTGTAGCCTGTCCCCGATGTTATTCAATCTGTATATTGAGCAAGCAGTAAAGGAAACAAAAGAAAAATTCGGAGTAGGTATTAAAATTCATGGAGAAGAAGTAAAAACCTTGAGGTTCGCCGATGACATTGTAATTCTGTCAGAGACAGCAAAGGACTTGGAAGAGCAGTTGAACGGAATGGACAGTGTCTTGAAAGGAGGATATAAGATGAACATCAACAAAAGCAAAACGAGGATAATGGAATGTAGTCAAATTAAGTCGGGTGATGCTGAGGGAATTAGATTAGGAAATGAGACACTTAAAGTAGTAAAGGAGTTTTGCTATTTAGGGAGTAAAATAACCGATGATGGGCGAAGTAGAGAGGATATAAAATGTAGACTGGCAATGGCAAGGAAAGCGTTCCTCAAGAGAAGAAATTTGTTAACTTCGAATATAGATTTAGGTGTCAGGAAGTCGTTTCTGAAAGTATTTGTATGGAGTGTAGCCATGTATGGAAGTGAGACATGGACGATAACTAGTTTGGACAAGAAGAGAATAGAAGCTTTCGAAATGTGGTGCTACAGAAGAATGCTGAAGATAAGGTGGGTAGATCACGTAACTAATGAGGAGGTATTGCATAGGATTGGGGAGAAGAGAAGTTTGTGGCACAACTTGACTAGAAGAAGGGATCGGTTGGTAGGACATGTTCTGAGGCATCGAGGGATCACAAATTTAGCATTAGAGGGCAGCGTGGAGGGTAAAAATCGTAGAGGGAGACCAAGAGATCAATACACTAAGCAGATTCAGAAGGATGTAGGTTGCAGTAGGTACTGGGAGATGAAGAAGCTTGCACAGGATAGAGTAGCATGGAGAGCTGCATCAAACCAGTCTCAGGACTGAAGACCACAACAACAACAACTCTGAGCAATGAAATAATGAAAATATACTCCAGGATCTGAACACATTGATTTTACGAACACTTGCTGCTAAATTCGTTTCAAGAAAATGTGAACACTCAGCGCAAGGAAATAAGGAAAAATATACATCAAAATCGAAGACACAGAGCAACTAACACACAAACACTTGCTATGAAAATACATACTCAGGTGTAGTTCCACGGACGTTTACCGCTGCCACTGACGCTGCTAATGTTGCTTGAAGATGCTGAATGCTTCGTGACAATGACAACTCGACAAAAGAGGTGGGCAGGTGCACTAAGGACGGCTGAATGTTGTCACAGACTAGAAGTCTCTAGTTTGTGAGGGGGTAGAGTTTATATAGACTCAAGCTCCACCCACTAGTCTGGCGCAGACCATTGGGAACTCTTGTGCAGGAGGGAAAACCCAGGCCTGTTAGGACAATATGGCGAAATTGGTGTTAATAGGCTATGGCAGCAGACGGCCGACGCGAGCGCCCTTGCTAACAGCAGGACATCAATTGTAGTGACTGTCCTGGGCTCGTCACCATGTCAGTTGGACCCTAGACGACTGGAAAAGCGTGGCTTGGCCAGATGAGTAACGACTCCAGTTAGTAAGAGCTGATGGTAAGGTTCCAGTGTGGCACAAAACCCCCAAAGTAATGGACCCAAGTTGTCAACAAGGGACGAAGCAAGCTGGTGGTGGCCCCACAATGGTGTAGGCTGTGTGAACATGGAATAGACTGGGTCCTGGTTATGTTCTGCTACTTGGAGACCATTCATGAATTTCATGCTCCCAAACGACGATGGGATTTCTATGTATGACAAAGCGCCATATCATCAAGCCACAATTGTTGAAGATGTGTTTGAAGAACATTCTGGACAGTTCAAGCGAATTATCTGGCCATCCATATCTCCCAGCGTGAATCCCATCGAATACTTACAGGGCATAATCTAGAGGTCAGTTTGTGCACAAAATCCTGCACCGGCAACGTTTTTGCTATGATGGGCGCTAAAAGAGAGGCAGCATGGCTCCTTATTTATCCAGGGGACTTTCAACATCTTGTTGAATCGGTGCCACATTGAGCTTCTGCAGTTTATTGGGAAAAAGGATGTCCTTTACTACGATATAGCGATGCTAGCCATCGCTAGCATCAGAGTTTCAGTTATTTCAGTATCTTGTCCATCTAGCTCGTTAAGTTTACAGTTGGCTGCTGATCGTCAGTATGAGACTTCATCGTCAATACTAATGACTATTAAGTATACAAAAATTATAATTAACTATTGATATACACCAGTAAAATCTACAATGTTTAATGGTTGTGCCAACAATGCCCTTCCCATAGGCATACCGTGTAATGGCTGCCAGTCAGCAGGAAAAAATCACAGTTCTCCTTCTATAAGCTTGGTGAGCAAGACTATCACAATGGTGGTGAACGTTAAGATCTTGAGTAGATCCTGCACATATAAAATTTGGAAAAATGGTTCTACAGCTATGTGCAAAAACATAACGATTAATGAAAGGAAAATTCTGACTTTTCAAATGCTTGTTATCTGTGTCATCTGGAATTCTCTCGTTATGATAGTTCTTGTGTGGTAGATCTGGTTAGGAATACTTGTAGCGGAATTATCGTGCCAGCTAGTGTAGATAATACACATTTTATTCTTCACACCATGATACAGAAAAAAGCCCATGCACTCGCAACTATTTTTCAGTGCGAGCTAACTCAACCAGAGAGTCCCTTCACACGTACTCCCCCCACTGACCAAAGAGTCTCCGACGATGGAGTAGACACAGAGAACCCCCCCCCCCCCCCAGGGTGTGCAGGGCATTAGGGCATGTGGGGTGTGATGTGGGAGGGAAGACCACTGTAGTCGCAGTAAAAAATGGTCCAAATGGCTCTGAGCACTATGGGACTCAACATCTTAGGTCAAAAGTCCCCTAGAACTTAGAACTACTTAAACCTAACTAACCTAAGGACATCACAAACACCCATGTCCGAGGCAGGATTCGAACCTGCGACCGTAGCAGTCCCGCAGTTCCGGACTGCAGCGCCAGAACCGCACGGCCACCGCGGCCGGCGTAGTCGCAGTAGATGATGTAATTTTCATGCAGCTGTATGTGAGCAGATGTGCAGTGGATGTTTTCTTTTTAGGACACGGCTGCACCATTTCTTGTCAAGAGGGTAAAAGAGAGTGTGTGTTGTTATTCTCACCCCTCTTTCAATACAGATGATATTGTGAAAGATGGGGAGGGAGTGGATGGGATTTTCTGTAGCATGGCTGTTGGCCTGTTTTGAAGTGGGGTAGTGGGGATAGAGGACTAGGTAGTAGGGTCATAGTTGCAGTAGCCTCAATATCTGTTTGATTGCGTGAGAATGGCTGCTGCTTCTTAGTAGCTGTGATAGTAAGGACTCCATCTGATGATAATCATTATGTACCATGCTTGGTTTGAGAGTTGCTAGTGAATTGCCTGGAAAGGAACCCTTCATCAAACTGCTATTACCCACGCCGCCTTTCAATGATGATGAACTCAACAACCAGTTTCACTGATATATCTTTTAGAATTGTATTAATACCTTCAGCTGCTGACAGGCGTTGATGTATATCAACGGGGACAGGTGAAAATGTGTGCCACAATAGGGACTCGAACCTGGGATCTCCTGCTTACATGGCAGACGCTCTACCCCTCTGAGTCACTCTGAGCCATCGAGGGTACAGAGGACAGCGCGACTGCAGGGACTATCTCGCGCACGTCTCCAGTGAGACCCACATTCTCACCTTCTATGTCCACACACTGCATTCGAACTGTCCCACCCCAACACACTCATTACTCTTGGAAGACATTCTAACCAAGTCCCGTAAGAGTTTACGGAATATGTGTGCATTAGCACAGAAGAAGAAGGCCATGGCTGGTGTTGCCAGAACTATATACTTTTTGCCAGAACTATATACTTATTGCCAGAACTATATACGTATATGGATTCGGACATGTACGAAAGAACAGACACTATATCCATATAAGTATATAGTTCTGGCAACACTGGCATGACCTTCTGTGCGATTGCACACATATTCCCCGAACTCTTACGGGACTTCGTAAGAATGTCTTCCACGAGTAATGAGTGTGTTGGGGTGGGAAAGTATGAATGCACTGTGTGGACATACAAGGTGAGAATGTGTGTCGCGCGGGAGACGTGCGCGAGATAGTCCTTGCAGTCGCACTATCCCCTGTGCCCTCCACCAGTGGCTCAGATGGATAGAGCACCTGCCATGTAAGCAGGAAATCCCGGGTTCGAGTCCCGGTCGGGGCACACATTTTCACCTGTTCCCGTTGATATATATCAACGCCCGTCAGCAGCTGAAGGTATTAATATAATTCTAATTTCATCAAGAGAGCTGCAGGTGATCAATGGTGTCTGTTCTTTCGGACATGTCCGAAAGATTAGACACTATATTCATATAAGGATATACAGTTTGGTTGAAACTGCTGTACATAGAGTTTCACTGTGAAAGTGTTGCTTTCTTCAGCGTATCAGATGCATAGGCATGCTCTTGAGCTGTGGCGGCCAACTATCATGTACTAATGTACAACAGCACACTGTAAATATCACACTAATATTATGTAATTTCCCTTCGAATGTGAGCTGGAAATACGCAACAAAATTACATAATTTCTCTTCGAATGCGTGCTGATATGCAAATAAAACAAACGAAAACATGTTTTATAGCGCTCTCTCCACGATGTATGAAGTGTTTAAATGATGGTCAGCCACGCTGTGATCAACTCAAACAAGGGACATAGCTCTGTTTTTGACTGCTCGTGTTGAAACGTGACGTCTTGCCTTCCGGCACTGAAACTGCTACGTTGCGCACAGTACCAGGTCAGTAATTTTCTTTGAAACTTTGTGTAACGTACTGTGCACGCATAGAGTACGACGGATTTTTGAGGAGCCATTGTCGTAATCGGGCTGTGGCTGAGTGGAGAGTCCGTGTTTGGCCGCTCTGGCATGCAGAAGTCCGTTGTGACTGTTGACAGTGGAGCACTTGTTTACTGTGGAGTTTCGTTTTTGCTGCAGGGAAGTGTCAACTGAACTGAGAGCACCACGTGTTCCACAATGATAGGAATCATGAAATTTATTGTTGAATGGAACTCTGAAAGGCCTACCCCTGTTGCTGTTCGGATATTGGTGATTAATGATGCAAACTTGCTTGATGGGGTAGTATTAGGAATTCAAATTGACATTACTGTGAACAGGGCGTTTACAAAATGTGTAAAAAAAGATGTTTGTGGACGAGTAGTGATGGCCATCATTGGCAGCGTAAAATTGGGGGATAATGATGGGTCTGTCAGCACAGTATCAACAACATATGCGGGCCCTGGCTTGCAATCTGTCACAGTCTGTAATTTACCACGCAAAGTACCACTCGAAAAGAGCAGTGAAATGCTTATTTTGTGCAGGTCAGTTTATGGTATCAGAGAAGAAGCGCAGTTAGAAAACTTTTGGCGTGTTAAGTTCAGTGATAACAGAGTAGCTAAAGCAGAATTAAAAACGAACATACTCCCTTATGTACCTGTACGCTTTCATATTATGTATGAAAACCGACCCCACACATACTCCACATGCAATTCAACTCAAGAACTGTGGCAGAATTGTGACTGTAGACACCCTGTACAAATGCCTTTTGAAAAAAGTCCAGATGTGGTGATATATGCAGCTATTTTGTCAGTCCAGTCTAACCCTATGATGGATACTTCAGGAGTTGGAAGTGGGAGAAATATGAGTGAACAAGTTACAGCATCCACCTCTGACCAGCAAGAGAACTCAACAGCGAGCAGAAACACTCATAATAAAAGTAACTCAGCTGACGAGACTGTTAGCATCACTGGTGACACACATAATGAGGGACGTTAAAGTTGGTCTATGGAATCGGATGAGCCTATCGAGAAGGCAGCGAGCAGTAGTGAAACTATCGCCAAAGGATCAGAGAAAGGAATGGACAGTATCATAGCAGAAAATAACAGTAAAAGAATATACAAGAGTGAACCAGTATCACTGACAACGCACAGGATGAGGAATATCAGAATGCGGCAAGGGAAATGGAAGAGAATGTGGAGGTGGTAGCAAATTTTGATCAAAGTAAGGAACAGTTGAGAAACGGCGACAATAATTGTTCTGCAAATGCAGAACCCAAATATGATGACAAATCTTGGACAGAAAAAGGCACCATGCTGGACAAACCCATACGAATTGGTTGCAGTTATGAATCCCCATATACACCGTGGAACTCTTCAAAATCGTCATTATGAAAGTACAAAGCAGCAACAGTACCTTGTTGAAACCAGAAAAGGCCATCAGTGAAGGAGCTGAGGAATGAAATGCAAGCTCCTGTTTCGAATACTAAAAAACACAAAAGGGAAAAGAAGGACAATGGAATTATGCTAATCTCTTTCTTGCTTCACATGGAATTCTTGAGTTGCAACAAACGGCTGGGCAGATGACCCACCAAATGCGACGGATAAAGCCTATAACTTCTGCTGCGGTACAGGAAATAATTGTAATCTGACGTATGATAATAGAGACCATGTAGTAACCTGTGTCACAAGAAGAAGTGCTAAACTGATTTGTACAAACTGCAACCAGAACTGGAAATTTTTACCATGACTTCATATTTATACACACATCGACAGACTTATTATGATCCTAACATTCAGTATCTTAGGTATTATCACCTCATCCAAATGGTAAATTGTAGGTAAATTCTTAAAAATTAGTGACGTCATGTCGCATTTCTGCAAGAAGTAGTATGTCAAGACATTTTCCTTACAGCCGCATATAACAGCTACAACAATATGGGAGAAAATCGACGTAGTTGTGCAGTCTTAACAAAGAGAAGTCTAGAAATGAGCATCTATGCTACACCCTGATGGAACAAGAAAGGCGCTTAACAGAGTTTTTTCTGCGAAACTATCACCAATTATTTAAGAAATTCCCATAATGGACTGAGGGGGGGGGGGGGGGGGAGGTGACTTTAATTATGTGCTGCGAACCATGGATATCAAAGGTAACACTACGATCTGTGAGCCCCTGCGAAATAACTGCTGTCAGCGCAAAAGACATAAGTGAAAAGCTTAACATTCAGACGACACATTGCACCTACATACACTCAAATGCACCATCCCCACTGGAAGGTTTTGTGTCCCGGAAAATATCGATGTACACAAATATGAAGTCATACCACTCAGTATGACTGATCACCAGGCAGTTCTCATTAAAGTGAAAGGATTCCCGAGAGCAATGCCTGTTGGTAAGTGCTATTGGATAATAAACACTAGCGTCCTAGATGACAAACATATTGAAGAAAAACTTCAGTGTTGAATTCTCCAACTGGAAAAGAAAGAAACGGTATTATAGAAGTCACAGCAAATGGTGAGAGAAAATAGCCAAATCAGGTATTATACGATTTTTTTTTAAATGCTTCGTACCAGTTTTACGGGGGAAGACAAAGTACCATTGAATTTAATTACAGTGCCTTACAGGAAATGCAAAAGCAAATAGATGGTGGTCTCGATAAAATGAGGGAACCGAGGGCGCTCAAACAGAAAACATTCGAGTTATAGGCAGACAGAATGAAAGGGAATATTGTTAGGTTCAAAGACTACACATGTCACTCTGGTCTCTGATGAAAGGTGGAGTCTCTTTCATTTAGCGACAGAACAAAGGAGGATGAAGGGAAGAATTGTAAGAAATATAGCAACTGCAGAACACACAACGTTACGGAAGTCCCCAGACCTTCTGGCAATAAGAAACCTTTTCGTAGAGCGTTACAGTTGGTGACACGAAAATCGCTACATTCTTAAACAATCGTGAACGGAAGTTACGCGACTACAGCAGAAATTCGTTGGTGGAACCTATGAAGACAAATTAAAATCCGTGATCAACATTTGCCAAGACACGGAAGCCGAGGTATTAATGGGATCCCATAAGAATTTTACACGAAATATTGGCACATCATAGATACTGAATTTTTCGAAGTCACAGAACGTAAGAGTGAAAACAGGAAGCTATACACAACTACAGGTCCAGGAATCATAGCGCAGTACTTGTGCCGAAACAATCAACAGCGAATACAATATCCGATTTGCGTCCAATTACATTTCTTTGCACTGATTATAAGATAATAGAGAAACTCCTCGAAGTGCGAATGCAGAGAGTACTGCAACACTGTATTAGCCAGACCAGATATGTAGCGTTCCTGGTAGAAACATCCTCAGTGGAAGACTGCGTTTTATATGCCCACAGGAATCAAAAACAAAGTAATGTACTGGCTTCCTCAGTATTGACATTGACCGTACTGTCGACAAAGTGAAGCACGAATTCTAGAGAGCAATAATGCTTCGCATTAGTTCCCCAGAATAAATAATTCACACAGTGTTACTGGTAAGTGCAGACATGATTTCAAAGGTCCAAGCGAACGGACACCTAACGGAAGGGCTTTCAGTGCAAATGTCTGTCAGACAAGGTGCCCATTGTCCATGATTAATACATACATTACATAGCCTTATTGAAGGTAAACGAATTTGAAACAGCAGCTTTGCAGTCAATGCATATGCAGATGACTTAACCGTAATAGCGAAAAGTAAGGCTGAATGATTTGCGCGAACCATATCTTGGAAACTTACGTGTTGGGATGTGAAGCAGCTATTAATGTCAATGAAACAAACTTCTTTGGTTAACGAATTGCATACACCTCGGCACTCATCCCTTTCAAGAATATGAAGATACAAAAACGCTGAGCATTCGTTTTTGAGAAATAACAGATGAGTTCCTGAACGAGAACGCAAAATAAATTGTACAGGAAATAGGAGGAGCCTTGATACCCATTCAGCGAAAACAAGTAAACATAAAATTACGTGTCGAATGGGTTACACCTGTGTGCTCTCACAGGCATGGTACATACCACAGTTACTTCCATTGAAAAACAAATTTTTTGCCAGAATAAAAACGTATATAGCGAGGTTCCCAAGGAGTGAGATCCTCTTCTGCTTAGCCAGAGAACATTTCAAGCTTCCAATGAAGGACAAGAAACTTGACCTTGTTGACTTAGAATGCAAATCGACAGCACTCCTTGTCAAAAATACACTTCATAAACTCATAGGCCTTGTGGATAGAGCACGACTCTTCAAGGAAGCATGAGGTATGTCTGGAGAGCCACAAGGACCAGTACCAAGGGATATGTCCACCATTATCAAATATGTTCAGCAGGTTGTGAAGAATATGGAAATGGGCAGTAGTGACAGTACCGAAAGTACTATAGAAATTTTGGTATCAGATGAAAAGTCACACCGCACGTTCAGTGAAAAATACTGGATGTGTCATGGAAGACTACATGGAAAAATCTCTCTGACCAGTAGATAGATGCGAAAGTCCGTTCTGACGCATACTTCTTTGTCAACGATATTTATCTACCATCGAGTGACGCCACAGGATCCACCTAGAGCAGCCGGCCGCGGTGGTCGTGCGGTTCTAGGCGCTCCAGTCCGGAGCCGCGCTGCTGCTACGGTCGCAGGTTCGAATCCTGCCTTGGGCATGGATGTGTGTGATGTCCTTAGGTTAGTTAGGTTTAATTAGTTCTAAGTTCTAGGGGACTGATGACCACAGCAGTTGAGTCCCAAAGTGCTCAGAGCCATTTGCACCATTTTGAACCGCCTAGAGCAGAATCCATACTGTCAACACTGCAATATGAGAGTCATCGCCATACACAGCATGGTTGGCTGTTCGAAAACCGTAAACGTTTCGAAATGGACCAAATAGCGAAGTGCAAATCTACAAAATCTCCTATCCGACAGAAAGCTGATTTAATTAGACATTTGAGCCTTTCCATGCGCGAGAATGAGGACAACAGCTCAGTTAATTTGTATTTACATATGTATGTAACAAGACATCATAAAACAACACGCAAAATGTTTCAAAGAGTTTGTATAGAAAGAAAGCTAGAAATTACTTTGAAATCCGAAACTGGGATAAAATACAAACCATACATATGAGCAGTCATATAACACCATGACCAATGACAGCTGTTAATGACCAAGCTTGAGAAATTTTGACTAAAACATTAAGGTTTTGTTCACTGGCCAACCTGATCGCCAATGGGTTTCCCTGGGATCCTATGAAGAAGAGTGAGAGACTGCATTCGAAATTCTATGACTATGATGTGTCCCAGTACAACTGCTGTCATCATTGTGGTCAGCAGTTTGAATGAACAGTTGTGCCTAGAAGAGAATGAAACATTCTGCAACAAGGAACCAATATATTTGTTTAAAGAGATCGATACAAGTGTACACTGACATTGTCTCCTTTTTACAAGTGTGAACTGACATCATCTTCTTTTCTTGTCTGTTTAAATCTCTTTAATAATTTCTTATACAACATTGTAATTAAACGTTTTCCACTGCAATAAGCAATTTTAGTTAAAAAGGAGAACTGCTGCATAGACAGGCTGGGTCCAGTCTCATTGTTTCCAACATTTTTTAATTTTTATTTTATTCTTTACAATGCAAACTATTTAAAAATATTTTAAAAAGTGAATTTATCTACATAAAATTAATATATTCAATTTAATTACAATTACTACTCTTTTAAATCAAAAGAGCTAGAGGGTGGTAAAAGATTTGGTATACAAGGAAATTAAGTATGAAAGTGTTTTCTGTAGATAACCTTTAAATGTTCTGATAAACAGGCCCTTACTCAGCAGATCTTTAGTGAAGAAAGTGGGATTTAGAGAGTTAGGTAGATCTGCTTCAAGTGTAAATCTAACAACAGTATTACATGGAAAGTAGCTATTCGATTTGACTTACAGAAGATGGAAAATTTCGAAATACTTACAAAATATTTTAATTGACTAAATTTACCTCAGCTAACAAAGAAATTGAAGAAATTATTAAAACCTTATAAAGCTAGTGGAAGAAACTCTATTGGAGCAGAACTTAAGAAACGGTATCTACCAAAAATTAAAGAAATGAACTGAAATTCATTTTTGAGAAAACTGGAAAACGAAAAAATTCCCAGGAGAGTGGAAAGGTAGCCTTGATATGTCCCCTACATCAGAAAGTCAATAAGAAGATGAAAACAGCTATAGACAAATTTCCTTGCAACCAGTTGCATATAACATATTTTCCAAGATTATACTAAACAGAATAGAAACATTAATGGAGAGTGATTTAGATAAATATCAAGATGGTTTAAGAAAGGGCAGATCACATTCTGAATAAATATTTAATCTGAACTCGATCGTTTGCTGCAGATTGCTATGTTCAGAAGATGTTTGTTGATTTCCAAAATGCTATTGATTCTGTTGACAGAACTCATAGATAAAAAGAAATTATGTAAGTTGAAGCAGATCGATGCCCCTTTCAGTTTCTAGAATACCTCACCTAAGTGGGCTGCAGGAAAGCTTCACACATAGAGTATGAAGGATTACTGAGGAGCGTTTTTTTTTCTAAATGCGATGTAGTTGAGTGCTTTAACAAACATACTGGTAATTCGTTGACCTAGGTTCCATTCCTGCTGTTACCAGCATTTTTTTCATTTTATTGCATTCCTCACGATGTTAAACTGTTAATAATAAAATTTCAATATAATTAAACAGTGCAGTTTATGTACAAAAAATTAAAATGAATACATTCAATTTTGTTACGATTACTCGACTTGTAAGTCAAAAGGCTACAGGCCCACACATTGTAGCATGTTGGTAAAATTTGATATGCTGTCATTATCTGCTCATGAAAAGATGTAACACAGTAGGACAAATATTATGCTTAGAACCTGTGTATATGTCTTGAGGCAGTTTAGTTGACCACAGACAAATACCCAGCTTATATGCATCCATTATTCGAGAATGGGAGGATTTAACATACTTCCTACAAACTTTATATGTAATTTCAATCCTTTATAAAACTTTTTCTCTGTGACATCCCCCTCCCTACCCCACCCCAAAATGGTGAAAGGGAAAAACTTTATTATATGTAATTTCAAACCTTTGTGAAACTTTTTCTGTGACATATCCCACCCCCCCCCCCCCACCCCAAAATGGTGAGAGGGAAAAATTTTATTGCTTATTGCATTTTTTCTGTTAATGCGGTTACTGATACATCAGGTATGACATTTTAATTTATTACTTCTTCATTACTTACTCTATTTGTATCCATTGCGCAGCCCATATCCACATATACCACTGAATGTACCTACAAAATTAGTCACTGTATGACACATAGCTCAGGAGACACAATGCCATAAACATTGAAATGTATGAAAAACTAGCTTTTGGTCGGAACAGAGCGCATATTACCCACGCTATATTCATCCAGTGTTCCATAATGCGAGAAGTTAGAGACTTCCAACAAACTTTAAACATGATTTCAAACATTTTTCAAACTTTTCTTCACTTACATGCTTAACATCAGGTGTTTAACACATTAACTCATTTCTAAAGCAATCAGAAGTTGGAAGCTGTTTTATACATGTGAGTCTGATTCCTTAACTGGAGGTTTACTGGTTGGCATATAATACTTGTTATGCCCAATGGTTGTGTAAGTTTTTCAAGAACTGTGTTTTTAAACGTCAGCCACACAAATAAACGTTGATTCTTTACCGATTTCGGTCTCTCAGACCATCATCATAGAAGATTCTCGATAGAAAAGTGAAAAAACGCAATGCGCACATTATGTTCCGCAAGTAACGTAAATACAAAGGTTACAATAAGTATATTTGCCCATCTGTCATATACCATGATCTCAAAAAGCATCAAATGAGTCTGACAGTAATACAAGACTGAATGTGAAGAACTATCATGACCAAAGACCCTTGTTGACTAGAGAACAACTAAGTTCACATGTTCATAAGGAACTACAGAGAATATAATACAACGTATACTCTACCAAATACTCAATATAGGTTACATACAAAGAAATATACTGCAAGCAATCAGATAAGTACAAGCAATCAAATATCCCATAGAAGAATAGTGTATTACAATGTGACATTGTTGTCAGCCATGTGAAGACCTATGACATGCATGAAAACAAGCTGATGTCATCACTCAAAGAGTGATACATACAAGTAGTGCAACATGCAAAGTGAAACCAAATGTTGTGTGAATCCTAAACTGTCAACACGAAATCTTAGCAACATATACATCGCAATAATACATCATTTACCCAAAAGTTTCAGCTGCAAAGTTGTGTCATAAATAAATTAAATAGGCCCCAGACACTTTTTAAAAGCAAAATTGTTTCATCTTATCGTCTACAGCTGTACATAAACATACACAAATTGACTCACAAGCATTGACAAGCAGCATATATTAACAAACTGTACCTTTAAACAACCTAAATCATGAGCTGTAATTTGTAATAATCTGATGTAGATCTCTGGCAGTTATCGTTTTGAATTCTGCTTGTCGATTAACCAAGGGCCCAGTCACTGGATGATTTAGATCTTGGATACTATACATCATAAGAAAGGTAATAAACAGGACCTGTTGTATATATTGCTATTGTAAACGGATTTCTTATATCCCTGGACCTGGAGCACTACAGTAAATAACACAATAACTGAGACTTGGTGTATGGGTGATATATGCTGTGGTATCACACTACATCAACAATACCCAAATATTTTGAAATATCAGTGTAACCCTTGTACATCAACCTGCATAGTTACAAATGTGGAACCTCAGAATCTCAATACCCATCTGAAACATAGACCTCAAGCAATAACCGCGTAGATTACGAATATTAACTTAACATAGACCCCAGTATAGAGAAGACCAAAGCATATACAGAGTAAGGAGCATACTATTAATTTATTGTATTGAGCAGTGTTGGAGTATCATATGAGGATAAGATCCAAGCACATACTTACACTGTCAGTTTTACAAAATAATAAGCACATAAACTATTTAACTAACTCAGGTATATCGCTTTCAATAGAATAACATGACATGTAGTAATACTTTCTTGTCTACTATACAATCTACCTATGCACAGTTTAATTCTGTTACACTATACATAAGTACACTTTTCAAATCTACTGCCATTCTGCCTATATACATTTTTTAAAATTTTATTACACGTTATTCCATTTCCAATTTATTGCATCTACCATGGATTCACTGACTAAATAGAAAGTACTTTCTACAAGGAATACTTTTATTGTTTATTTGAATTTCTCTTTCAAGCTGTCGGTGTGTTCCCACTATGCGTTAGGCTCGCAACTATTGCGTTCTTTTTGTGGAAGAAGTACGTCTTCTATATTTCTCATGTTTTTATTGAAGATCACTCAGGACAGAACCCATAACATAGGCAGTGATTACACAATGTCCGCCCCAACAGCTGCGTGGTCAGCGTGATGGCTTGCTGTCCTAAGGGCCTGGGTTCGATTCCCTGCTGGGTCGGGAATTTGCTTAGCTCAGGGATTGGGTATTGTGCTGTCTTCATCATCATTTCATCTCCATCCGGCGCGCAGGTCTCCCAATGTGGCGTCGAATGTAATAATAGGTGCACCCAGGCAGCTGGACCCGTACCGCAAGGGGCCTCCCGGTCAATGACGCCAAACGCTTATTTCCATTTCCATTAAACAATAGTACCCAATGGAACGTTACAGAAAACTTGGGTAGAACTCCCCAGAAACGTTCTGTGAAATCAACAACAGAACAATTATAACGTAGCACATTGTTTAAAAGTCGTGGAACGCTGGCGCGCTGCGGCAAGGACATAAACATGTCAGCGCTCCTCGCAGCCGGCACGCGAACCTCGTTGACACTTGCATTCCGTTAGTTGACAGTGACAGCCAGCCACACGACCGCCTTAGTCGCCACACAGCCCCCTCACAGGAGAGCGGAGCGCCGCTGTAGTTGGTAACTGCTTCAGACGCTGTCCTTGAATCTGGCCAGAAAGTGCACACCCCTTGTGGATCGCGTTGTACATTGCGTCTGCACTGAAGGAGCTGCTTGAGGTGCTGGATTATCAGCTAGTGAAAATGCCAGTCGGTGGAGGGAACTGTACTCATCTAAAGATTCTTCCAAGACAAAAGCAGGTTTAACTCGGTCGACTGATGCTGCTTTCTCCAATCACCATAATGTCCATCGTTTTGTCCTGTCTTGTTATTATGCAGTGTATTCCAGTGTAAGGTGGTGTGAATGCTGGCTTAATGCCATCTTTGCATAGCATGACGTGGGTGCAATGCTTTAACTCTTTATGTACAAATGTATGCGGTGTCCCATGTTGCGATGCCAGATGCAGACGCATGTGTGAAATCCGATCCCGCAATTAGATTATAAACTGGGACGAATGTGATAAGTCTCCGGTGAGGCACCTGGATCAATAAACTCGTCTGGTAGCCACAGGGATTCACCATAGACCAAGTCAGCAGGGGATGCGTCGAGGTCTGGCTTAGTGATGCTGCAGAGGCCGAGTAGTACTAAAGGAAGAGGGGTGGTCCACTTTGATTTGTGACAAGGTAGGGCGGCTTTGAGGAAACGGTGCCACCGTTCAACCATGCTATTGCTGGCTGGATCATAAAATCGTTGTTATGTGATGTGATGCGCCACAAAACTTGCTCAGCTGAGTAAAGGATCTTTTATTGTATGATTATATGATAGTGAAACAAACACTGGTAGCAGTTACTTCTGTAAAATATCTGGGAGTATGCTTGCGGAACGATTTGAAGTGGAATGATCATATAAGATTAATTGTTGGTAAGGCGGGTACCAGGCTGAGATTCATTGGGAGAGTCCTTAGAAAATGTAGTCCATCAACAAAGGAGGTGGCTTACAAAACACTCGTTTGACCTATACTTGAGTATTGCTCATCAGTGTGCGATCCGTACCAGGTCGGGTTGACAGAGGAGATAGAGAAGATCCAAAGAAGAGCAGCGCGTTTCGTCACAGGGTTATTTGGTAAGCGTGATAGCGTTACGGAGATGTTTAGCAAACTCAAGTGGCAGAACTCTGCAAGAGAGGCTCTCTGCATCGCGGTGTAGCTTGCTGTCCAGGTTTCGAGAGGGTGCGTTTCTGGACGAGGTATCGAATATATTGCTTCCCCCTACTTATACCTCCTGAGGAGATCACGAACGTAAAATTAGAGAGATTCGAGCGCGTACGAAGGCTTTCCGGCAGTCTTTCTTCCCTTGAACCATACGCGACTGGAACAGAAAAGGGAGGTAATGACAGTGGCACGTAAAGTGCTCTCCGCCCCACACCGTTGGGTGGCTTGCGGAGTATAAATGTAGATGTAGATGTAGAAACAATTCAGACTCGAACTGGCGTCCTCTGTCAGTTGTTATATGTAATGGACAGCCGAAATGGGCGACCCAGTTGGACATAAATGTGGCAGCCAGCGTTTCGGCAGAAATGTTGTCAATCGGAATAGTTTCTGTCCAGCGAGTGAATCTATCAATGATGGTTACACGTAACGACCAGATACGAGCTTCGTCGTCGCCTTTACCCCTGGATGACATAAATCGTGTGGGTTATTAAATATTTGCTTATGCAGGTCTGCGGGACAAATGGGCGCGCTTTGTTTTTGGAGATGTCGCACTATATCTCAGTTTCTGATCCTGGCACATCAATGAGCTTGAGCTGCAGGCCTGCTGTGTCATCGTTTAAGCAATTATCAAGTTCTTGATCTGATTGTTGTGCTTGGGCCAGGCGTACAATGTCGATAGTCTCCGTAATTGCATTGACGCGAGACAAACAGTCTGCCACTACATTGTTCAACCCAGAGATGTGTTTAATGGCGATGGAAAATTGGGAAATAAATTCCAACTGATTAAACTGCCTCGGTGAGCATTTGTTGTTATTCTGGCAGAAGGCGAATGTCAGAGGTTTATGGTCCGTATAAATTGTAAATACTCTCGCTTCCAGCTGCGTTCGGAAATATTTCACGGAAGCATAGATGGCCAACAATTCCCGGTCGTAAGCGCTGAGAGAGTGATAATTTCCGAGAGAATAAAACGAGGGGCTGCCAGGCTTCGTCCACATATTGCTGCAATGCTGCGACGATGGCCACCTGGTTAGCATCGACAACGAGCGCAAGAGGCGCGTCTAAAGCAGGGTGAGCAAGAAGCGTTGCCTCAGCTATGCTTTTCTTGGCGGTTCCAAAAGCGTCTATCATTGTCTGTGACCACTGCACAGGCGTTTGCCTTTTGTTTTCGGACCGACCAGCGCTGCTGTAAGTGGTTCTTGAAGTTCTGCCGCATGCGACAGATGGCAGCGGTAGAAATGGAGGATGCCGAGGAATCTACATAATTCTTTGGCTGTCTCTGGGCGAGGAAAATTCAAAATGGCTTTAACTTTCTCTGGCAAATGGCGTGATCCCGCAGAAGAAATTAGGTGATCCAATAACGTCATCTCTGGTTGTCTGAAAGCACACTTAGTGACGTTCAAAACAATGCCATAGTTATCAATGCGCTCAAAAACTTCAATGAGATGCTGTTCATGTTCCTCTGGAGTCGCTGAGAAGACATGTATGTCGCCTAGGTAGGCAAAACGACATGGTAACCCTCGTAATACAGAATCAATGACTCGTTGCCATGTTTTTGCGGCATTTCTCAGGCCAAACGTCATGAATAAGCTTTCAAACAAGCCAAAAGGCGTTGTAATGGCTGTCTTCGGAATATCTTTCTCAGTAGCCGGAATTTGTGTGTATACTTTGGCAAAATCCAACACACTAAACACCTGTTTGCCATGCAATGCGTGATTGTAGTCTTTCAGGAGAGGCACTGAATAGCGGTCTGGAATTGTTCTCGCGTTTAAGGCTCGGTAGTCGCCACATGCCGTTCTTTTTAGGCACCAAATACAAGGGTGACGACCACGCCCCACTAGATGGGCGCATAATGCCCTCGGCCAGCATAGCATCAAACTCTGCCTTAGCGATCGCATGCCAGTCGGGAGCTAATCGTCTGGGTCTGCATGAAATCGGGTGGCCAGCCTTTGTATTAATGTAGGGTACTGTATCATTACATACCTTTTGTGGGGCCCCTGGAGGCCTCGTGAGAGCAGTGAACCGTATATAGTATAAGTATATAGTTCTGGCAATACCAGCCATGACCTTCTTCTTCCGTGCAGATGCACACATATTCCCCGAACTCTTACGGGACTTGGTAAGAATGTCTTCCACGTGTAATCAGTGTGTTGGGGTGGGACACTACGAATGTAGCGTGTGGACATACAAGGTGAGAATGTGGGTCTCGCGGGAGGCGTGCGCGAGATGGTCCCTTTCCTCTGTGCCTGTTGTGGCTCAGATGGATAGAGCATCTACCATGTAAGCAGCAGATCCCGGGTTCGAATCCCAGTTGGGGCACTCATTTTCACCTGTCCCCGTTGATATATATCAACGCCTGTTAGCAGCTGAAGGTATTAATGTAATTCTAATTTGAATACAGTTTATGTCCATAATTTCAAAGTTTCTGATGTCACTGCCGTCAAACAGTATGAAATAAATATGCTAAATATACAAAGTAGCCATCATACATCAACCACAAATTGCATTATATGTCCTGCTGCAGCTGACAGCAGCGATGCCCCTTCAATTTACGAACTGTATTGTTACATATCTTACATCTCTGTGGGAATCAATATCACCAGACTGAGTGCACAGTGCACTATACTGTTTATTCTGTAAAAGAAAATAGAGACTGTTGTTTATTTTTTGTTACTTTTTTTTTTTTAGCGCTGAGGAGCGCTATAAAATGGTGACCTCACAAACAAGTGGAAATATGCACGTGAAAAGACAGAGTCGATATATACTGTCGGGTTTGAGGACCACGAGAATGTATATACAAGAACAGTTAGTAGGCATTCAAGACGAGCTACAAAGACAAATCAGGGAGTTGAAATCGGCAGTAGAATAGCAGAATGGTCCATTGATGAGTCCACGGGTGGCAATTGCTGCAAATGTGCTATGATGAGCAAACTTCAGATGAAAGCACAAATACCACAGTTCCTCCCGGAAAACCAAAAATTTGTTTTGTGAAGCTTCAATTGGCATTCGATCAAAATGAAATAACTGATGAACACACGAGGTCTGCAGTACCCATAAACATATTAGCGCCAAAGCTACTATTAAAGCTGCAGACATTGGCCCATGATGGAATGGCAATATACATTTTCAAACAAGTTATTGATCGATAGAATATCTAAACCATTTGAACAATGCATACATCAGATGTTGAAGAATGAACAGATGGGTGACAGGACCCCCTCAGTGTATTGGTGACAACTACGTGCCATTGTCAGAGAAGAAAACCTACCAGACATGAGACTGTAGCACATTTGGCTGGCACAGATGCCCGAAGCACTCGAGGTGACAATAGTTACCTACACAAAAGATGATGTCCAGGCATTGACAACGATAGCAGACAAAGTTTACCCAACAATGGTCAATATGCACATGGCATGTATGACACTGGTTGTGGAAGATCGTGAGCAGCAAGCAACCACAGCTATATGGAGGAGTCAGCTTGGGGATTTGCCCAGACAGCTGCATGAACTTTTGGGGTCACGCTGATGCATTACAATGACAAGTGTCGCAGTTGTTACAGTACAGGAAGAGCTCACCTGGTCAAAAGAAAGATAACAACGGGACTAACAGTGGCAGCCACCACTAGTGGTTTGGCGACAAGACCGTGAGATGTACCAGACCATGTGCGTACCCAAACGCCGACGGCGGTCGGCAGTAGGCGCGGCAGAATCAACAGAAGCGCCTTATGCAAGGAGGTGAGTATGATGAGGGAACTGGGATGGTGAGTAATTTGTCAATGTTATCCACCCTTTCATAGAGGCTGTATATTAAATACTTGAAGTCATGTTGTTTCTATCTGATTGACTTGTGGTCAGATGTCAGTCCACTGCCATTCAACCATTATCAGACTACCACCACAACCTCACATGTGCACCTCACAACAGCAAATGCGTCACTAATAACGAATTATGGTACCTACAAAACGGAGGGGGTTTAGGATTTAGATGGAGCTGCCACTGCAACTTTGTGCTAGCAGATGTGTCTGAGGCCATATCAGGCGCCGACTTACTGTGTAATATGAGAATCGAGATAAATATCAGTGCTCCACAGATTAAAAAAGATGATGAAGTTGTCATAGGTACACTTGGAGGAGACATATGTCGCACCGCAGGCTTCACGTGCAAGGAGGTGGTATGGGGCGAAAATGGCAGCACAAGGGCATTTCAGCCATTGTCGTCACATAGCACAGTACACCACATTAGAATCATACCCTGTCAGTCAGCACCACAATGTTGGTCATTTTAGCCCTAGGCCGAATTCGAGGCTGTGTTAAAAGCAGGCGTGCTACATACCTTCAATAGCGCATTGGCATTACTGTTACACTTAACAAAAAGGAAGGATGGTACTTGTAACCGTTGTGCTGACTATTGAAAGTTAAACGCCCGCACGGTTCCAGGCCGTTACCCAGTACCCTACGACAGAGATTTTACAAATGTCCTCGCAGATTCGACAGTCTTTAGTGTGATTGACTGTAAGAAGGTATACCATCAGATACTAGTCGCAGGGGCGGATATACCGAAGACGGCAGTCACAACACCTTTTGGGTTGCTTCAGTACATCTGAATGCCTTTCGGACTTAAAAACCTGGTGCAGATATGGAAGAGGTTCGTGGACAAGATACTATGGGGTTTAAAGTGTTGTTTCGGCTACCTAGATGATATATTGGTGTACTCAGAGACAAAAGAGATGCATGAAGAATATCTCAGGTCCGTTTTCGAAAGAACTTATCCATGAGGAGAAATGCATGAGCCGACAGCAGTAGGCGACATTTTTGGTTCACATGGTGTCAGCAGATGGCATACGTTCCTTCGACCGATAAAACAGCCATTGTCGAAGAAATACCTCAACCATCTGATTACCAAGAACTTAGAAGATTTTTAGGGGCAATAAATTTCTATAGTTGACACCTGCCACAGGCACTCGAGTTTCAGGCACCATTGTAGCGGCACTGGCGAGAAAAAACACGACTAGGAAGCAGTCCCTGAAGTGGTTTCCAGGCATGCAAAAAGCGTTTCACCAAATGAAAGCAGGTCTGAAGAAAGCAGTTCTCTTTGCATAAAGCAGCGTTGGCTATAGTGGTTGACACAAGTCAACAGGTAATAGCAGCAGCCGTCCATCAATTTGCGGGGAACCACTGGCAACCTCTGGGTTTCTTTTCACGCAAAATCACAGCAGTGCAAGTCAAATGGAGAGCGCATGACAAAGAAATTCTGGCAGTGTACGAAACTGTAAAGTATTTTCGTCCCTGCATGGAGGCCACAGCATTCACAAACCTATTACATTCGCATTCAGAGAATCCTGTTCTCCACGATAATCCCAACAACTAGAGCTCATTGGCCAGTTCACGACAGATTTGCGTCCTATTGTGGGGGCGGAAAAAGTCACGGCAGGTTTCTGGTCGAGGGTCAATATCATCTCGCAGAAAACCGATTATGAACATTTGGCAGCTGCACAGGCCACGGACCCACTATGAGAGTACCAGCAGGGCGTCACTACAGGACTGAAACTCCAGTGAATGAGGCTGGCAGGGACAAAAGTTAGTACTTGGTGCGACACATCGTAAGATAAATATCTACCTTTCGTTCCTGAAAGCTGCGGAAGACGACCTTCGATAGCATTCACGGACTGGCGCACCGCAGTGCAAACAGTGCTGTAAAACTGCTGAAGGAACCATATTGCGTGGCCAAGAATTAAGAAATATTGTCGTAGGTGGGCGAAAACGTGCGTGGCACGCCAAAAATGCACAGTCGGACGGCATCTGCAAAAACCAATAGGAGAATTTCAATGATCTATGGAGCAGTTCGCACATGATCACCTAGACATCGTAGGACTGCTGCCGCCCTCAGAAGAGTACCTTATTTGTTTACTTCTGTAGACCAGTTCACCCACTGGGCAGAAGCAGTGCCATTGGTTGTCACATCGGCAGAGATGGCAACTTGGATTGCTCGTTTTGGTTGCCTCCTCAATGTGACAAAATCTGAATCCCCTATTTTTAGAGCTGGCAAAGTTGTGTGGGTTCTGGCACTACCACCATGTTCTCGACACCGAGAGGGCACGCATTTTGTGTCCAAAGACCTGGAGCACTGTTGCCATACGTGGTTATGAACAGATGCAATACGACCACCCCTGCAACCGCCTTATTCTGGGCTATACGTGGTATTAACAAGAGAGAGCAACATGATGAAGATAGAGTTTCATGGAAAGCAGCAAACCGTCTTCATAGACTAAGGAAAACGTGCCCACATACTGTTGCCTAAGGCAGAAGCAGGACAGCAATGAGAGATAGAGACGGCTGCTGTACCGCTGGAATGGCAGGAAGAACAGACGACATAGGTAGAGAGGCTGCTACCCTCAACGAATCCGGCAGGCTTTGTGTAGGAGCCGCAGATGCCTCTGAGACATTCTAAAGCTGGCAGACGCATTACATACAAGTATCCCTACGTTCCCAGAGCTCTGCTCTATCGCAGGAGGGCTGTGTGGCAATCTTCATCACCACTCACCAGATTGAGCACACAGTACACGTTGTTGTTTATTCCGTGAAAGAATACTGGGATTGTTGTTTATTCTTTGCTTATATTTATTTCTCTTTGTTAAAAAAACTTCTGTCCTTTTATGGTAAAGATTCAGCCTTTTGCGAATACAGTTATAGCTTTCCTGAAACAGTATTTGTCGAAATTAATTACATGGATACTGAGGAGCGCTGTATCTCAAATGCTCATCAGTGGTCATGTAACATAGACTTCGGTTGTGTAAGTAAGGCAATGCCACGAATCCTCGGTTATACTTGACCTGTCCTATTTTACGAGTACACATTCTGCATATAATATAATCAAACGGGGCCAAATAAAAATCAGTCAAAATCAGTCAGTCAACCAGTGTACTCGCTCTCCTTCGTACGCTGGTATAATCCACTTATGCCCGACAACAGACCCAAGTGGCGAATTTTCAGTTAAGTGAGCACTGTTTTTCCATACATAAATTCGATGGTGTCAATCGAACGCCATCACTTTAGCTTTGCGTGAAAACTCGACTTTATGCACATGCACCCGAGAGATATGGAAGTTTACTTCTTTGACATACACCATTTCCCCGTGGAAAATAGAAAGTATGCTATCTTTGTTACAGAAGCACGTAAACATTAAACATACAGTTGAAATGTGGGATGAGAAATATTAGAATAGCGTTGGCAGTAAATAAGGTGGTGTCAACAACTGTCAGGATGTGCACCAGCAGAAAGTTTATCGGTCAGTATCAAGAAACACCATTTTTGCTCAAGATATCGTTTCTTTTCCATTCCTATATATTGATTAGAGTATTTGTATTAATTATCTACAATAGTTGTATTAACTTTATCAGATATTGGTGCGAATCTCACGGATCCAATGTTTAGAGGAATATACCATTCAAAGCGTAAGCACGACGATGATTTTAAAAGTGTTCTCGAGCGTGCGTGGAATATAGGTTTGGAGAAAATAATCATTACCGGAGGAAGTTTGAGTGAAAGCAAGGAGGCTCTTCAGTTAGCGAACTCTGATGGTAAGTTAATGTAAATCTGTTGTGTACTATTCCCACGCTTCACCTTCCTTGTCATCTGAGTTGTGTGTTTAAAGTTAATTTGGAAGAATGTATGTCATATTAGACTTAGAAAACAAATAGTATAAATAATAATACCCACCATGAACCACAGTCTGCAAACATATGCGACGCCGAGGGAAAAAAAAGAAAGAATAACGAAATTTTAATGTTGAAGTGAAGAGAGCGGTAGTTTTGACATGCTGCTATAGAGACAAAGGCATGTAATGTACAACCGTTGCTGCTGCGTGAAATAAGCTCCAAAGCTTTCAGACTATAAATGTTGTTCGTTGGATTTAGAATGCTAGACATCGATGTTATTAATGCAAGAAGATTATGTTTAAGGTAGCAGTCCAGTAGGCTTGACAGCATGGCACCTTAAAATTCCAAGGGTGTTCCCAGCAAGAGGCAGTACAGTGCGGCTATCCTCTCTTACGAAAAAAGGAAAATTATGATTGATGATCTTCATAAACTGAACTTTCATCAACTGCCACTGTGTTTCGAATTTGTTGTGTCTCTTCATTTCACAATGATTTCGTTGTCACCATCCAATGTTGAGAACTATGATAAATATGAATACATAAAGTATCTCATGTATTTACCAGGTAGTAAAATAATATACACAAATCTCGTGTAGACTATGTTAGGTTCAGTGTATGCAGTAGGTATATATTATATGTATTACAAAGAGGTAACATGATTGATTGATATGTGACCTGAGCCTTCCTGGCATAAATGTTCTCGGGAGTCCAGCCAGATACGATCGTCAAATGCCCACAACGTTTTGATGAATAACCATTCCATCATCATCAGATGGTGCTGATATAAAAGTCTGTCCACTCTCCGCTGCTAGTATTTACCCCTTGTGGCTCCAGGTGTGATTCCATGTGCCGATGGTGTGCGGCCTGTGCGGTGGTGGGGGAAGGGGAGGCTGTGTCATATAATTGGGGGGGGGGTGGCGACGCACTATCTCTTTGGCAGCCATGGCGGAATGATCTTGTGTCCACTGCACCATTGCTCCTGGATAGTGCTTAGTATTGTTTCCAGGTCTTACTGAGTTGGTAACAAGTGCCCCTGTTGACTAGGTTGTCTGTTTACACAAATTTTTATGGGCTCTTTGAAGATGCAGTCCTAGTAGTTATTTGTGGAGACTTGTACTTTTGCCTCATCATAATTAGCTGTGTGTCCAGTGTTTATGCAATCTTCTGCTAGGGCAGATTGGCTTGGTTGACCTAGGCAGGTGTAGCATTCATGTTATTTGCATCGATCTCCCAACGTACAAATTGTTTGGCCAATGTAGGATTTGCCACAGCTGCGAGGAATTTTGTATATACCCACTTTCTTGAGACCGATATCATCTTTCACTGTTCCTAGTACTGCACGCTTCTTAGGTGGTGGTTGGAAGACTGTGTCGATCTTGTGTTGCATCAATAGTCTCCATATTTTGGATGACATGTTGCTTGCAAATGGTAGAAATGTCAGGCCATTTTTCTCTTTTCTTTGGTTTGTTCTTCACCTTGGTCCCTACTGCACTTACGTTGTCAGAAGGCTCTTAGGGTTTGGTGGTTGCTGTATCCATTCTTGTGGAACACAGTCTCCAGATGTTTGAGTTCTGTTGATAGCTTCTGCTCATCCGAGATTATATGTGCTCTGTGTACCAATGTGTTGAGCATTTATTTAGCTGAGCTGCATGGTGACAGCTGGGAGCATATAGGTACAGGTCAGTGTGAGTGGCCTTGTGATACTCACTGTGACCTGGCAAGCCATCTGACCTGTGGTGCACAAAATCATCGAGAAAGGGTAGTTGTCAATCTTTCTCGATGCACATAGTAAACTGTATGCTACCACGGATGGAATTTAGATGTTGTGGGAATATTTGTAGTTGATCCTTTCCATGTGGCCATATTACAAATGTGTTGTTCACATTTTGGAAGAATCATACAGGCTTCAGTTCGGCGGTTTCCAGGGCTACTTCTTTAAAACTCTCCATGAATAGGTTGGCTATCACCAGAGAGACAGGGCTCTCCATGGCCACTTCATTGGTCTGCTCATAGTATAGGTCGCTGAAGACAAAGTAGGTATATGTTAATACATGCCTGAAAAGTTGTCGGTTCTGCTCCAAATTGGTTGATGTTTTTCAGTAATTTTGTGTTTTATTTTGTGAGAAATTGTGCTAGGTTTAGTGCACCCCTTTCTGGAAACTAATTAATGGTTGATAGCATTACCACTCACACCAAAAGAATATGTGATTTAACTCACCTTCTGTTGTTGAATAGCACAAAGATGTTTGATAGTATCAAACGCCTATCCTTTGGAGTTAATTTGTGAAGTTTACATTTTGTGAGTGGAACCTTATCGTTGATATTAGCTATTATTAACCACATGTCCAATACATAAACTTTGGTCTGAGCAGAGCAAGATCCACATTACAGTGATGGCAGTCTCTCTCTATTCTGTGTCTTCTTCCTCTGTCCATGAATTATATGCTCCGACATTAAGATCAGTATTGTGACTGGGCCCATTCTATCAATAAGCATCTGTCGTGCACTCCAAGGATGTCCATGTTCTCATTTTGTTGGTGGTATGGAGTCCAAAGAAGTTCACTCAAGATCCATACCATTGCAGCTCAGTCACCTTGTGTTTTACATTCTTAAGATAAGCAATGTTATCCCGCTGTATTGCTGAGGTGTAGAGCGCTGATGGTACGCATAATGAGTCGGAAATCACCATGACCTTGTTCAACCCAAACTGCTTGATGAGCTGGAGAGTTGCATGATGGCAGTTACGGTAGCAATTGTCTCTACAGCATAACAGCATATTCTAGCATATTCTGCGCTCTCCCAATTCCCCTAAGCTAAACCTCTGCTAATGTGTTCCACACTGCCTGACCTTACCTTTTCTCTCTTGTATCCACACTGCTTCTTCCCCATGCAAATCAGTTCTGCTCTACATTCTGAACTCCTTTCTTCTTCTTGTGCAGCCACTGAGTCGTTTTTGGAACCTGTCAACATTCTCTCCTGGACTAATGTTTAGTTTCAGAGCATTCTTTTATGTATGGTTCACAGCCTGAAAGGTGTTCTTGCATAGTCCTTAGGTGCAGTTACTCCATGCTGCCCCATTAATAGAATATCATTATGCCTTCTATGCAATGATGTCACAGTGCTGAACCATGTGTTCCTGACAATCGTGCACAGTCTGTGGCAGTGTGCTTCTTGCTTGTCTGTGTTCGAGCACTCCCAGGTATTAATATTTGTTACACAACCATTGCATGCTGGGCAGCTGTGCTATGCTCAGAGATTTTATTCTTCACTCTAATACTATTTTGCTGTGCAACATTCCCCCATCCTTTATAAAATTCGATCTAAATTTGTGCGCACTCATCCTACCTCTTACTAACTAAAATACGTGTTCACATCTTCATCATTAATTCGCTCATCATTGGGTATCTTTTCCCTCTAATTACATCTAATTCCACGAAGCATAAACCCTCACATGTATTTCCTTAATCTATTACCCCTTTCCCCAGACAACTCTTTATCCTTTATTTGCGTAGATCTATGATTTGACTCAATTACTCAGTGTTATTACTTCCTGTGACATGAGTAAACCAGGCAACTGGTAACTGATTGACAGGTAATTCTGGGTGTCATTCAGTCTTTTGTTTTGCAAAAAATACAAATGACACAAATGTTGAGCAGAGTTGCTGCAGTACTGGTAGCTGAAATGCTTATATTCACAATGTAGTTATGCAGCTTCTCTTAGTACTGCTGAATGTGTTGCAACACCTGTTCTGGCGGAAATATGCCTCTTCTGTGATGCTATCATTCAAAAAGTTAAACCAAATGAGGTGATTCAGTGTTTAGCACACTGGACTCGCATTTGAGAGGATGATGGTTGAAACCTGTGTCCATTCTGATTTAGGTTTCATGTGATTTCCCTAAATTGCTTCAGGCAAATGCCGGAATGGTTCCTTATAAAGGGCATGGCTGATTTCCTTCTCTGTCCTTCCCTGATCCGAGGTTGTGCTCTGTAGCTAATGACTTCATTGTTGACGGGACATTAAACACTAATCTCCTCCTCCTCCAAAAATCTAAAATTCTGAACTGGCAGCATCTTCAATCTCTTCTGTGGCCAAACAGCAAAGGCTGTGTCAATTTGATCACTGTTGTATCCATAATTGTGACTGGAAGTGGAAGATTTTTCTGGCTGTGTCACAAACTACCATTTGTGGGAATGCCACTGTTACTTAGTCCCATCTTAGCCGAACCCTCCGGCTCCCCTTCTCAGAACAGTTCAGAGTTACAACCTGTGGAGCGAATACCAAATAAATCCAATGTGCGCACATTCTCCGAAAATGTGGATAGGGGTTAGTACTTGGATACTCTGTTGCTTCAGATTTCCACAGGAACAGCTGCATCTCATATGCCTGTGTGTTAGTCCAAACCGCCCTTGCTGGACAGACCATGCTACTCTCTTACTGGAAACACCACAGCTCTTCAAAGGACCTTGGAAAATCAATTTCCCCATTTTCAAAGACCATTAGTACTTCACTGGTTTATACCTGTACCCAGTTTCATGCTGCACAACGTTTCACAAGCTAAGGCATATAGTAAAACATTGATATTGTGCATTCAAGCCTGCAGCTGGAAAATGTGCCAACACATGCAACCTTTTGCCTTCCATAATGTCTTCGATTACTGACCTGTGATAAAACGGTGCCAAACTGACTTCAGTTGGTTCTGTTATGTGCAATAACTTTTGGGCTCTCCGCAGTCAGGTAGAAACTGCTGCAGTGACAATAGTGTGGAGCTCAATTGCCTGTGTATGGCATGGAATAGAGCTCCCTGCAATGTAGTTGCTTCTAACCTTTCATCATTTATACTTTCCACCAAAACCCGTGGTAATCTGGCTGCAGCTGCTCACCCATCCTGTGTGTTCTATTGGTTCTGTACCTTTCTAGATCACTATTTACATTCTACCTTGTGCCTTTTGTATATTGCATCAACTCTGTTGCCAACTCTCATACCATCCTCATATTATTCAGTGCATTCTGCTCAACGTTGACCAGTTTAGTAGGCCGAAAGTCTACCTTGTACTTAGTAGCGTCCACTACCATTTGCACTTGCTCCACCGTGTTGTTCAAATTATGAATATCCCCGTTGTCTGCTGTCACAAACACTGTTTTCAACAGTTTCCCACATGCATTTACCCATCTTCTCTTTTTCCAAACTAGTGCTATCAGCATCAGATCAGTCACCTACTCCCTCTGTTTACTATAAGAGCTGTAATCTGCAGTATTATTAGTGAACTTCTGCTAGAATTCTCATTTTTCTATACCTCTTCCTACAGTTCCAAAAAGATACCTTCCAGACATTGAAAGTTGGTATAAACGCTGATCGATGATTTGTTAACAATATATCTTCTTGCCTTGAGAACACTACTCTAGAGTCAACAGGCTGGTTCTGTAATCCACCACTTCTTCCCTCTGGAAGAGGTGTAGCATCAGCAAGATTGCCAAATTATTTCTAGCTGCCCCTGCTGGCACACCAACTGAGCTGCATGTATCCTGATCATTCTTAACTACTGACTCCTTTGCTCTTGTATTGTCTGTCACCTGCAGTGATGGAATCTGTGGCAGAGCGTGTACCCCTCCACTGAAAGAATTGACTTGGTTGATATGAATAACTTCTCATCACTTTCTCTCCCTTATTAAAAAATGCAGATGCATAATAAGAACGCTATAAAAATATAATAATATCATAATATCAACTCCTAACCTAATCAGCACAAAACAAGAAACAAACTGCCAAAACACAGTAGTATGAACCTCAGTGGTTCAGAAACAAGACAAAAATGCATATTGAGATAAAAGAAACTAAATACTGTTTACCTATCATGCAGTCTTAGATCATATGGCATGCTGCATGTATTCTAATCATTCTTAACTACTGGCTTCTTTGGTCTCATGTTCTCTATCACCTGCAGTGATGGAATCTGTGGCAAAGTGTTTGCCACTCCACTCAATGGTTTGACTTGGCTGACATGAATAATAATGTCTCCGTTGGAAGCTGCACCTTCTCATGTATCAGTGATTTCACCTCTATCACTTGGTATGCACCATGATACTTAGTTAAAAACTTCTGTGTTGTGTTCAATGGTATATAAGGGTTTGTCACTAAACCCTGCCGGCCACCTCAGTATAGCGACAGTTTCCCAGTACATTGCCACAGCCATTCCTGACAACCTTTTGCCTAACCTCTCTTAACCATTGTACACTTGTTCACCAATTCATCATTAGCACCTAATTTAGGTTTCAGAACCTTGAAAGGAGATGGCATGTTCCTACCCTATACCACTCCATATTGTGAAAGAGCTGTACCTGTGTGTACTTCACAATTACTTGTGGAGATGACATATTGAAGATATGTATCTCGATTGTCATGCTGATTATTTACGTAAAGAACATTTTAGAAACTCTGCACACCCATTCATTCACTTGCGGATGGAAACGGCTAGGGCAAAGTTTTCAAATATGAAGGAGGTGACACCACTGCTTCAACACATCTGATATAAAATTTGTAGCCCTTCGGGGCTCAGCATTCATTTGCTAGCTACGGGCTTTGTGACACCGGGGTTACAAGGCTGGGGACTGGTAAGCACTGTCAATCCTCAGTCACTGTAAACTTTGGGCATGCTTCAGCACGGCAGTGGAACATTGTGTCTCATAGGGAATGAGGATCTTACGAGGTGCATTCAAGTTCTACGGCCTCCGATTTTTTTTCTCCGGACTGTAAAGAGATAGAAACATGCGTATTGTTTTAAAATGAGGCCGCGTTCATTGTCAATATGTCCCAGAGATGGCAGCACCGTATGGCAGATAGAATTTTACCGCCAGCGGCGAGAATGAGAACTGTTTTAAATACTTAAAATGGCGACGTTTTCCTTACTTGAACACCGTGCAATCATTCGTTTTCTGAATTTGTGCGGTGTGAAACCAATTGAAATTCGACAGTTGAAGGAGACATATGGTGATGGAGTTATGGATGTGCCGAAAGTGCGTTCGTGGGTGTGACAGTTTAATGAAGGCAGAACATCGTGTGACAACAAACTGAAACAACCTCGGGCTCGCACAAGCTGGTCTGACGACATGATCGAGAAAGTGGAGAGAATTGTTTTGGGGGATTGCCGAATGACTGTTGAACAGATCGCCTCCAGAGTTGGCATTTCTGTGGGTTCTGTGCACACAATCCTGCATGACGACCTGAAAATGCGAAAAGTGTCATCCAGGTGGGTGCCACGAATGCTGACGGATGACCACATGGCTGCCCGTGTGGCATGTTGCCACGCAATGTTAACGCGCAACGACAGCATGAATGGGACTTTCTTTTCGTCGGTTGTGACAATGGATGAGACGTGGATGCCATTTTTCAATCCAGAAACAAAGTGCCAGTCAGCTCAATGGAAGCACACAGATTCACCGCCACCAAAAAAATTTCGGGTAACCGCCAGTGCTGAAAAAATGATGGTGTCCATGTTCTGGGACAGCGAGGGCGTAATCCTTACCCATTGCGTTCCAAAGGGCACTACGGTAATAGGTGCATCCTACGAAAATGTTTTGAAGAACAAATTCCTTCCTGCACTGTAACAAAAACGTCCGGGAAGGGCTGTGCGTGTGCTGTTTCACCAAGACAACGCATCTGCACATCGAGCTAATGTTACACAACAATTTCTTCGTGATAACAACTTTGAAGCGATTCCTCATGCTCCCTACTCACCTGACCTGGCTCCTAGTGACTTTTGGCTTTTTCCAACTATGAAAGACACTCTCCGTGGCCGCACATTCACCAGCCGTGCTGCTATTGCCTCAGCGATTTTCCAGGGTCAAAACAGACTCCTAAGGAAGCCTTCGCCGCTGCCATGGAATCATGGCATCAGCTTTGTGAAAAATGTGTATGTCTGCAGGGCGATTATGTCGAGAAGTAACGCCAGTTTCATCGATTTCGGGTGAGTAGTTAATTAGAAAAAAAGTCGGAGCCCTTAGAACTTGAATGCACCTAGTACTTGACCACCTGGATTACAAGATATATACGTGTATAAAAACCACACGTCTCAAGGTTTGCTGTGTGCCAGTGAGATGCAATGCTGTTGAGGTAGAACAGTCATTAGTGGGCAACTTCTGGGGAAGCTGCTGCATCTAGGTTGTATAAGGTTACTCAGGCAAATGGGGTTCTGACAAGTGGACCCTTATTTCCCTAGCTGCTCGAGGGACCAAGATAGAAACTTGAAATCTCCTTCACCTTTCAGTGGTATGGGTGGGCTGCTGGTAGGTATCAATACACAATGTAAGAGACCTCATGTGACAAGTCCTCCAGATTCTAAATTTCTTGTGGGTACTTCCATCTTTTGTAACAGAATTCATGCTGTATGTCAGAAAGTGCTTTTTGTAGTTTAACAAAAGAAGGGAATCTTTTAGCAAGTTCAGTAGCATGACATTCCCAGAGCACCGTGAAGGGGGTATCCATTGCTTCAGCATGTGGCCCTATGTCTCCAACTCAATATGCAGATTTAAATGCCAGTGCTTTGGGCCCACCACCTTAGGATGTAAGGGAGAAGCTGTTTGTGACAAATGTGGAAAAGCTGTCCACAAAGCAGTCAGTTGTTAGTCTCCTCTGAAGTGTGTGAACTGCTGAACAGCTCTGGGGATCATGCTGTCTAGAGTAGAGACTGCAGAACAACAAAGCACATCCTGTTCCTGTGTGGTGAGGCCAAAAAGATGTATAAGGCCATGCTGCCCCCTCCCCCTCTTCTCTCCTCCCCTTCCCCCTGGTCCCCAAAACACGCACACGCGCGCGCGCACTCACTCACTCACTCACACACACACACACACACACACACACACACACACACACACACACACACGCTACCTCATTTCCTTCATCTTTTAAAAAACCTCTTCAGAAAAGGCCATGGTTGCCACGTTGCAGGGCTACCTGCCTCTCCCATGGCTTGGTCTAGTCCATTGCTGCTACCTCTGCTGCAGTTTTGACTCCAAAGCCTCCCAAAGCTAAAAAATCAAAAGAAAATCATCAATCACTGACTGGGATGGGAAGTAAACAGTCTGGCAGTGTCAACATCCTTCTATCTGATGTCATTCATGATTTGCCTTCCGAACCTATGGACCTTGGGTCAGTCTGGGGGGGCACTCATCTCACCCAAAGAGTGAGCCTGCACCCATTGTGGGCAGTCCTCCCTGACAGAAAGACAGGGTGAAAGTGCAACCACCGTGATAAATGGCTTCCATACTACAGTGGAACATTAATGGGTTCAGGACACATGTAGAGGAACTTAAAATACCTAACACAAGAATGCCCCTGTGCTTGTTTTTGGCAGGAAGTGCATTTTTAAAGCATCTGACGCCCCTGTACTATGAGGCTGTACCATCCATTGCAATGATGACCTGATGGGGAAAGAGCTAAGGGAGGAATTGCTGGATTTGTCAATAATGTGCACCACTCCTACAACTCCCCCGGCCATTTCTCCTACTGGGAGACTTCAATGCCCATTATGTATTGTGGGCCTCAACCCCTACTTGCCCTCGGGGTCAGAGTTTGGAGAGGACCATGACACCTCAACACCTCAGGAGCTGTGCATCCTCAACACAGGGACTCCCACTCATTTCTGTACTACTACTACTACTACTACTACTACTACTACTACTGAGTTGTCCTTATCCATCAACTGCTCATTCTGCTCTCGAGCCCTTGAGGACTCTGATCAGTGGGAAGTCATTGATGACCTTCATTCTGGTGACCAGTTCCCACTCTGAACACGTCTACTGGATGGAGCTGTCCCTGAAAGAACACAGCCATGATGGATGATCAGCAGAGCCAGCTGACAGCTGTTCAGCCAGATGATGGTGTTTGAATGCCGCAACAGCATCCAGCAGTTGGTAGCCTGCATCACAAAAGCGATCCACCATGCCACGGACATCTTTATCCTGAAGTGTATGCCTCGCCGTTGCCACATCCTCTGCACCCTCTGCCGTCGTCTTGCTGCCTACAGCCTCAGGCCCCAGTATGGATTGTGGCCTCCACCTGCTGTGGTAGCCTGTGGATTTTGAGCTGCGCTCTGGGTCATTAATGTTCTCCCAACCAGGGAAACCCAAGGAACAGTGCAAGAAATCGAAAAAGACGACCCCCAAGAACAAGGAACAGGATTGCTGGGAGAGGTACGTGTCGACCATTGGCTGCCTTGTATCATTACCATCAATGGCGTGCTGTGTACCGACGCAAATGCGATTTCCGAGCACTTTACTGAGCACTATGCTCAAGCCTCTTATGTCAGAGAAATACGCCCCAGCCTTTTGCAACGGCAGATGGAAAGGAAAGTCCTCTCACTCACTACACGCCACAGTGAACCCTGTAGTGCCCCATTTACGGAGTGGGAGCACCTCAGCACACTTGCACATTGCCCCGACACAGCTCCTGGCCCGGATCGGATCCACAGTCAGATGATTAAACATTTCTCATCTGACTACAAGCGCCATCTCCTCATCATCTTGAACCGGATCTGGTGCTGTGGCGTCTTTCCATCACAATGGCGTGAGAGCACCATCATTCCGGTGCTCAAACCTGGTAAAAACCCACTTGATGTGGATAGCTATCGGACCATCAGCCTCACCAACGTTGTTTGTAAGCTGCTGGAACATGTGGTGTGTCGGATTGGGTCCTGGAGTCACGTGGCCTACTGGCTCCATGTCAGGGCAGCTTCCACTAGGAGCAATCTACCACTGATAATCTAGTGTCTCTATAGTCTGCCATCCGAACAGCCTTTTCCAGATGCCAAGGCTTGCTCTAGATTTTTATCCAGAATTTCCTGTCACTCCATACTTTGAGTCCAAGTTGTGTCTCCCATAGTTCCCCCCCATATCCAGGAGAATGGGGTCCCACAGGGCTCTGTACTGAGTGCATCACTATTTGTAGTGGCCATTAATGGTCTAGCAGCAGCTGTAGGGCCGTCTGTCTCACCCCCTCTGTACGCAGACAACTTCTGCATTTCGCACTGCTCCACCAGTACTGGTGTTGCTGAGCAGCGCCTACAGGGAGCCATCCACAAGCTGCAGTCATGGGCTCTCACTCATTACGGCTTCCAGTTTTCGGCCACTAAGTCGTGTGTCATGCACTTCTGTCAACATCATACTGTTCCTCCGAAAGCAGAACTTTACTTTCATGATGGTCCACTCACTGTAGTGGAGACATATCAATTCTTAGGACTGGTTTTCGATGTCCGATTGACTTGGCTGCCTCATCTTCATTAGCTTAAGTGGAAGTACTGGCAGCACCTCAATGCCCTCCGCTGTCTGAGCAACACCAGCTGGGGTGCAGATCGCTCTACTCTGTTGCAGCTCTACAAAGTCCTTGGTCAGTTCCGCCTTGACCATGAGAGTCTGGCTTATAATTCAGTGGCTCCCTCAGTGTTGTGTGTACACGATCCAGTGCACCACTGTGGTGTTCACCTAGCGACGAGAGCTTTTTGAACAAGTCTGGTGATGATTGTCATGGTGAAGGCTGGAGCCCTTCCATTGCAGATCTGACGTGCACAACTGCTCGTCAGTTATGTTGCACACATTTGTAGTTCTGCTGAGCATCCAAGTCACCATCTCCTTTTTCCACCTGCGGCATATCATCTCCCACATCGGTGGCCAGGTCTGGGCTAACGATTGCGCTTCACGTGCGATCCCTTCTGTTTGAACTGGATTCCTTCCCTTTACCATGTCCTATCCAGGTCCGTCCGCATATACCTCCATGGTGTACACCTAGGCCACAGATTTGTGTGGACCTTTGGCATGACCCTTAGGACTCAGTTACTCCTGCCGATCTCCACTGTCACTTCCTCTCTATTCTTGACGTGTTCCGGGGCTCTGAAGTGGTTTACACCAACAGCTCGATGGCTGATGGTCATATTGGCTTCGCCTACGTCCACAGATGCCATTTTGAACAGCATTCCTTGCCTGATGGCTGCAGTGTATTCACAGCAGAACTGGTGGCCATCTTTCATGCACTTCAGTATATCCGTTCATGCCTCCGGGAATCGTTTCTTATGTGTACTGACTCCTTGAGCAGCCTACAAGCTATCAACCAGTGCTACCCTTTCCATCTTTTGGTAGCGTCCATCCAGGAGTCCATATATGCCCTGGACTGGTCCTGTCCTTCAGTGGTGTTTGTGTGGACCCCTTGCTGACAGGCCATGTGGAGACCGCTTCAGAAGATGGACATCTCTGAACCTGATCTGCTTTGTGATTTACGCTGTAGGGTTTTTCGGCTTTGGAAGACGGAATGGCATGACAGTACACACAGCAAACTGCATCTCATTAAGAAGACTACGAATGTGTGGAAGACTTCCATGCAGGCCTCTCACAGAGAATCAGTTATCCTCTGCTGGCTCTGCCTTGGCCATGCTTGGGTGACCCACAGTTACCTCCTGCACCGTGAAGACCTGCCTGAGTGTCGGTGCGGTGCCCGGTGGACAGTGGCCCATATTCTGGTGCACTGTCCCACTTTGACTGCCCAGTGACGAAATCTTGGTTTACCGGACTCGTTGCCTCTAATTTTATCTGACAACACCTCATCGGCTGATTTAGTTACGTTTTATTCATCAGGGTGGGTTTTATCATTTGATCTAAGTTTTAACGCATGTCCTTTGTCCCTCTGTCCCCCCTACCCTAGTGCTTCTAGGGTGGAGGTTTTAATGTGTTGCAGAGTGGCTGGCTTCTCCTTTTTTATTCTCGTGGTTAACCAGCCATGGTAATCTGCTTTGTTGTTTTAATCTCTTCGCCCGTTTCTTGTGTTTCTGTGGTTTTCTTGTCCCCTTTTGTCCATTTACATGTTTGTTGCCCTTCATTGTTCTTGTGATTTACCATTTCATTCTGTTCGCGCGCCCACACACACACACACACACACACACACACACACACACACTGGAAACCAGAAGAAGTGGAATCAAATCCCGGTCAGACCATAGATTTTATCAGTCTGTTTTTAACCCAGCCTTCACCACTCAGTGATTTGAAGGTTCACCAGGAATGACATGTGGTTTGTGTTCAACATTTTCTAGCTAGTTAGTTACATATTGCATATATCATTTGAATGATTCCTTTACCAAGATGATGTGGAACAAGTCAGTTTATAGGATATGTATACATGATTAGTGTTAACATTAATGAACTCATTATTTTCTAGTACTGCTCATCCAAATACACTAAAAAGTAAGATGTTTTTTCCCTGTCTGCCAGTTTTTAAAGAGAAATTCATCCATGGAATGGGAGGAGTTGTCCAGGAGACATGAATTTAGGTTTGATTTAATACTTGCTTTGGCTACTTATTAAACAGTTTGTTACTGGGCAAATGATTAAAAATTTTTGGTGCTACATGTTGAACTCCTTTCTGAGTCACTGACAGCTTTAATAATGGATAATATATGTCATTTTTTCACCTAGGATTTTGGTACAGACATCACTCCTCTTCTCAAATTGTGATTGATTATTTATGATGAATTTTACTAGCAAATATATGTATCGTGATGGTGCAGTTAAAATGCAGAACACCTTGGAAAGGAACCTAAGTAATGACCACAGGTGTAGACCACATATTATTCTTCCTGGTGGTTTTCGTGCTATCAGTATTCTATTTCTAAGTCATGAAGTTACCCAGAAAAGCACTCCATAATATATTATTGAATCAAAATATGTCAGGAAGTTGATTAGTATCTTTGCAAGACTGGAAATCACTTGAGGAGCAAAAGTAGCTGAATTTTATTATTTGAGAAGCTCAGTAATATGCTTATTCCCATTCAATTTTTCATAAATATATACACGCAAAAATTTGGAGTATGTGAGTAGGATGATGAATTTCTGTAGTTTGGGGATCATATTTCTATTTATGTTTCTTAAACTTCACTAGGTTCCAATTGAAAGACTTGCACCAGGTCACTGACCCACACAAAATCAATGTTATGATTCAATTTCCTAAAATTGTACGGGTATGAGAAGCACATTTCACCATATACTGGACTGGTTTCTATGGGTTACTGATCTGATAGACATTTGAAAATTAATGTAGGGAGGTGCTAAGTATAATAGAGATGTAGGTACCAACCATCACTTTTTTGAGAAAATTGCTGTAAAACTTAAGATTTTTACAAACCCATATACTTTTGAAATGTACAAATTTGCTTACATTGTTATAGAAAGATTATTCAGCACTGTGGGTTGTCATCCAACTCGCTGTGGAGAATTTGAAAAATTTGGAGACCCCAATGAATATCTGAACAGTCTTCAGGAACTTGCTATTCAAAATAAGAGGAAAGTTGTAGCCATTGGAGAATGTGGGTTGGACTATGACAGATTAGAATTTTGCCAGAAGGAAACTCAATACAGGTACTTCAGATACTCAAAATTACATTTCTTTAATACACAGTGTGTATATACATTGAAATAGATATTTTGAAAAACAGTTGGCCATGTGTGAATCCATCAAGCTGCCATTGTTTCTTCATTGTCGTAATGCTGCATCGGACATGATAGAGATCCTCCAGAAACATAGAGATGGCCTGATGGGTGGTGTCGTTCACTCGTTCGATGGCACGAAAGAAGAGGCAAAGGCCTTCCTTGATCTTGGATACTATATAGGTATAAATGGCTGGTGAGAACAATTTTGTACCATTATATTTTTTTATTCAGCTATTGATTTGATACAAATCTATATGTATTGTTTTAGAACTTTTTGAAACTTTTCCACTGTACTTTGTAAACAATGATGTTCTTCTGCATTATGCCACAATACATTTTAAGTTATTGTATGGTGATGCAAATAATATACCCATTACACACTTTTACACTGCTGTGTAGTTGATAAAGAATGAAGCTGGAAATACAATGTTTCGATTAATGTTCTCCATATTCTGGTACCAACATTGTTGCTGAGGGCAGCAAAATGTAGATCTGGCAATGAGGACAGCACTTCATGGTGTTGTAATGTGATGCGAGAGAGATGAAGGTGGTCATGTACATAAGACACACTGAAAATGTAGCAGTTATAATAACTTGAAATAATGTGTTTTCTCTTTCTGTTAAGAGGAATACAGAAGTGGGCAAAACCAAAAGTTTCGATTCCGCCTGTCTGCTTTGATCCGTGACATCATCAAGATGGTAACACCCCTATTTCAAGACTATACAATATGGAAACCATGACATCACACATTATAACCACAAACGAACATATATAATATGTGAAATATTTAACTCCAGCGGTAGAACGAAATTAATAGGTTAACCATGAGAAGTAGAAGGTTTTGGGCAGGGGCAGACTAAATATACAACATTAAGAACAATGACACCATTCCAAAACAAATATTAACCCAATAATCAAGCACACGAAATTCTCAGCATTAAAAAAAAAAAAAAAATGCAGGGGGAAAAGGGGAAAAAAATGGAGTGATATCATAAATTTTGCTTGCGTATGTAGCTCAAATGGGGATCATGATATTAGTAACCCACACAAAACTCAATAACCTGGTGTCACAAATTTCACTTGATCTAAATAGCTCGAACATAGCCCTCAGCACCAAAAAACCCTCATGTGACTCTGAAACCTGATACAGAAAATTTTGCTTGATGTATATGGCAGCTAAAACAAAGCCTTCAGTACCAAGAACCAACAGTCATTTCCATTATCCATTACGTTCATCTACCCTGTCTTATCTAAAACTAAGTCTGCAATAAAACAAACTAAAACTCACTCTCATAACTAATTCAAAAAACATAAACTAACCAGTGATGGTAAACCAATATCCATGATACCTATCAACCACAATTCAATACAGTTACCAAACACTAACAAAAAAATCCACAAAATTTATGAAAACTCCCAAGATCACCAATTTTGATATTCAGAAACAACTATAATCATAAAGACACATACCATACACATCACAATAAAAAACTAGAACCACAAAAGAATACTTACCAATCAGAGCTCCCCCCCCCCCCACCTCCCCGCCCCTCCACACACACACACACACCCACACACACACACACACACACACACACACACACACACACACAAAACCTAAAGAAACAAAAGAAAACAAAATCATCTGCAATGAGTATAAGTAACTGTAGGAACTGGATCGTAGGCAACGTATCTTCACCCATCTCAACAAGTAATAACCTACTCACCTATTCTTAAATTTCTGTCATCGATAATTGATGAAAAAAATGTATTAAATCTCTGACCGTAAGATGCACACAGCACCATTAATTCCAAACACAAAGATGAACTCATCAGCCACAACACACAAAATCAAACTAAATCACTAGCAAATGGGCAGGAACTTCCAATAACAATCTGACACAGTCAGCCCACAACATTAAATGAGTCATTAATAGCGAGTCAAAACATAAACATCCAACACGAGAGTGTGCCACCAAATACTCCCCCCCCTTACACACACACACACACACACACACACACACACACACACACACACACACCTGGTGCTATTGTGTACACATGATGATAATTGTTCAACACAGCTGACTGTACTTGCTGTGTGTCACTGTTGCTCTAGAAACTTACTTTGCTTGATCATGCTACTCGTCTTCATGTATTTCAATTATTATTCACAGTTTGAAGCATTTTTAGAAATGTGTTGTGATAAGTTTTGCACCAAAGTATAGCTGTACCTAATGAATTGTAATTTTTCAATGTTTGTATAATTTTAGTCAGATGTTTTTAGTATTTTGTATATGTCCTGTATTTGGTTATGTAATCAGTCTTGTGCTTTTTATTATAATTCTGTAGCTCACTGAAGACAGAAGACAACCTGAAGACAGTTGCTGATATTCCTAGTGACCGTCTCTTACTGGAAACAGACTGTCCTTGGTGTGGCGTGCGACCATCACATGCTGGGGCCCGCTATATAAAAACTACATTTCCCTCTGTTAAGAAAGAGAAGTGGCAAGCAGGAAATATGGTTAAAGATAGGAATGAACCTGCAAATATTGTGTGAGTCCTATGAAAAAAATTTGTAATGTTTTATGTAATTATCTAACAATTTAAATAATGGCAGTAGTAAACACAACATCTCGGCATGTAGTTGGATAATTGAGCAGCCAATAAGAACATAAAACTGAGTTAAAGCTTTTGAATGGTATTCTTCAGAGTTGTTTAGCACAGGCAGTGTTACCGGTGCCTATCAGTTGATCAGTGTCTCAGCTGCTACCTCTACTCCTTCCATTATTTATATTCCCTGTGGGACTTTTCATTATGATATTTATCATTTTAGAAACCACTGATAACTGAAAGTGAGATATTAGACAGAAAACTTTAATTTTTAAATTGGGACTCGTCCAGAGGAATATAGACATTCACTTTACCCTCACTCCATTTGTGAGTGGGACAGAAAGGGAATGACAAGTAGTGGTGTTAGGTACTGTCCATCATGCACCTTATTTTTGCTTACAGAGTATGACTTAATGTCTGTAGACGTAGATGACTTAATGTCTATAAATGTAAATGACTTAGAAGTGTACAGAAAATAATATACAATGGTTTAATGAAAAGTAATTCCTCCAACTTTGTTAACTGGATTTGGATGGGAATATTTTAATAAATCAAACACAGAAATAATTCTTAGAATGTGATCTTTAATTACCAATATTCACTTTTCCACATAATCACCAGCGAATTGGATACATTCCTGCCAACAATGAAAATGTTTTCTGAAGCCGTCACGGAAAAAGTCGACACTGTGTTTCCACAACCACAGTCTCACAGTTCTCTCAACGTCTTCATCAGAAGCATGGTGATGTCCCCGCATATTGTCTTTCATGATCGGGAACAGATGAAAGTCAGACAGTGCTAAATGTGGCAAATTTCAAGTATGTGCACTTTCATTTCAAGCATCTGGGGTACCTATTGTGCACAGATCTTCAGATAGCCAAGCAAAGCAATAATGTGACCCACATGTTCTTGTGACATGCCGATTGTGCTTGCAATTTCTCTCTGAGTGATATGGTGATTGTTCTGAATAAATCTGTCACATTTTGCTTGTGAAACTTGGTGGTTGCTGTCACAGGACGTCAAACTCTTTGTCACGCAGGTCAGATGTTCCCGCTTCAACATCTTTAAACTTAGTAGCCCAACGCACAGTACTCGCATCAGCACAATCACCATAAACTGCTTTCATTCTCTGATGAGTCTCCCTTGAAGTGACACCTCCTGCTGTCAAGAATTCAATGACTGCATGTTGCTTAAATCGCACTGACCGGCCGTCTTCACAGGGTTCCATACATTACACTGTAACAACACAACCGTTCAATGCTAAGACTTCCCGCCAACTGTAGCTGTAGAGAAGAGGCTGTGGAACACGCCAGTACCTGCCACGTACCAATTCTGCCAACTGTTGAAGAGTTATGAAGGTGAAGACATTACTTTTCAGTCAACCCTCGTACAAAGTGACCACATTTTTCACCATCATCATCTGGTTGTTTTTGTTGTTATCTTCTCTTCTCTTAATCACACATTCCTTAACTCCAACAATACATCTGTTTCTCACATCTTCCTGTATGTCTCCTGCCTCTTATTGTCACGTCAAGGCCCTGTTTTTATATCCCGCTAACTCGAAGTTTTTTAACAAGCCCATACCACTGTGTCTTTTCTATGGTCTGTTAGAATGGCTTCTCTTTCAATGTTTCTCTCATTGTCTCATTTCTTACTCAGTCCACTCCAGAAAGTCATATTCTGCTTTTTTGAAATTTTATCTTGCTTGCTTGTATCCTGCACATCTGACTTTTTCTTCATTACACACATTAGTTACAACCACATGACCACTCTCTCTGGCTGCTGAGGCCAGACTGCAAGCAACTACGCGTGTTGGGAAAAGCAATCTGAGTGGTATGGTTAAGGAGGAGGCTGAATGGGAGGGAATGGGATAGCAGGGTGGGGGTGGGGGGCAGGAAAGTGCTGCTTGTGGGAACATACAGGGATGAGGTGGGGGAAGAGTGGAACAGCTAAGTGCAGTTGGGAAGTTAGACAGAGGGAGGTAGGGGGAAGGAAGTGGAAAAGGAGAAAAGTGAAAAGACTGTAGGGCACTGATGGAATAGGAGGCTGTGCAGTACTCGAGTGGGAACAGGGAAGGGGACAAATGGATAAAGGACAGTGACTAATCAAAGGGTTATAGGAACGTTGGATATTTTGCAGGGGGAGTTCCCACCTGCACAATTCAGAAAAGCTGGTGTTGATAGGAAGGCTGTGAAGCAGTCACTGAAGTGAACAACATTGTATTGGGCAGTTCACTCTGAAATTGGATGGTCCAGCTATTTATTGGCTGTGGATTTTTTGGTGGCTTCTCATGGGCAGTCAGATTTTTGATTGTCAAGCACACACAGATTGCAACTTAGTGGCTGCATCTTATCTTGTAAATCACATGATTGCTTTCACAGGTTCTCCTGCCTTTGATAGGACAAGTGATACTTGTGACTGGACTGGAGTATGTGGCAGTGGGTGGATGTATGGGACAGTTCTCATATCTAGGTCTATTACATGGAGCCATGAGCCCCATTTAAGTTCATTTTTGCATTTTGCTAATGGCCGTACTTCCTCAGGTTTCATCTTGTTTCCCCGTATTTCAACCATTTCATCCTTTCTGTGACTTTTTCCACGTATTTTGGCACACTTTTGCATATTTTTTCACAAGTATATCTACATTATTTATTTATTTTTTGCATTTTTATTCTCCACCATGGATTCTTGTTCGTTCCACCTGCACCAATACAGAAAATTTTTCTTATCTCTAGCCAGAACCCAGTGCCACATACTGTGCCTGTGTTGTTGCCTGGCTCCTGGAATCCCCCCAAATGGCCTTCCTATCAAATTACCCATCTCCGGCTGCAACCCCTCCTTCCACAATGACCTCCGTCTCTTCAGATTCCACCAGTCCTCAACCGTCACAAACATAGTACTGCAAAACCATATATCAGGTCCAAACCTCCTTCCAATACCTCCTTTCCATCTGTAAAACTCTCCTGCTGTGCAATTCCAAATTCCTGTATCCCATCTCCCATATTGCATCTCTTGCCCTCCAGGAACTAGTGCAGCATGCACACTGCCACCTTGAACAACTCTCCAACTTGTTCACTTTGTATTCCCACCTTGGACTACTACTGTCTACCACTTCTACAACAGTGTCCAAATGTGCACCACATCATTTCATAGCTGACAAACCCTGTTTTACTGACATACTACATTTACCACACCCTATAAAATTCCCCGTGACCACCATACAGAATTGAGAACATAAACAGGCCTGAAACAGTCAGGAACATTTCCTCCAAAAGCCTTAATCCCATAGAAGTATCAGTCCTTTACAAAGGCCTTACCTTTTGCCCCGCTCCTACATTCAGTCATGCTGAACTTGTTCAAGACTTTCTTTCCTTCTCCAAAACACATTTTCACCACCAACCCCTTCAATTAGGCTCAACTCAAAACCAATGTTGAACCCTGCTTGACTCAGTTCACTCCTCCATCCAACCATGATCCACCCCCATTGCCTCCAAGTGACCCCTGCTAACTTTCCAGAATTTCTGAACCTTGAGCCTTGGCCCACCATCATTCGCCAATCCCTCAATGTGTAAACTAACCTTACATCCACAGAAAGAACTGCAATCCACCACCTAAAAACTGATCCCAAACTTATAATTGTACCTGCCAACAAAGGCTCCACCATTGTAGTTTTGATGCGCAAGGATGATCTGGTGGAAGAACTCCACCAGCTGTCAGATTCATCCACCTACAAACCCCGCCACAATGACCTGATTCCAGAAATCCAACAAGATCTCCAGTTTCTCCTCAAAACCTTAGGCTCACCACAGAACCTCTACCCAGAGTCTTATCTCTCTCCTCACTCCAACTGTGCCCCCCCCCCCCTCCCTCCATGCCCTGCACTCCTACTTTCTACATGATTCCTAAAGTCCATAAACCCATCCACACAGGACACCCCATTGTGGCCCATTACCGTGCTCGCACTGAGAGAATCTCTGCTCTCACAGACCAACACCTTTAACCTGTTATCCACAACCTACCCTCCTATGTAAAAGACACCAATCATTTCCTCCAGTGACTTGCTACGTGGGTAGGCACATATTTTTCCAAGCTAGTTTCCCGTGTCTTACGCTCTGTTTTATCTTATTGTTCTGAGTCTTTTCTTGACACCCATCTCAATCTGTTACTGAGTGGGCGCTGAAAACCTTGCCGTCGTGCGCCCTTAAAACCCTCTCCATCCATCCATGTTCTGTTCTTTTACTACACGATGCCCTGCTTGGCACTGTTGATGCCACCTCCCTTTACACTAACATCCCTAATGCCCATGATGTTGATGCTTTTGAACCCTACCTTTCCCAATGCCCAGTGGATTCCAAACCTACAACCTCCTTCCTGGTCACCATGTCAAACTATATCCTCACCCACAATTACTTCACCTTTGAAGGTATCACCTACTAACAAATCCATGGTATGGCAGTGGGCAGCTACATGACGCCATCTAATGCCAACCTATTCGTGGGTCTTCTAGAGGAATCCTTCGTAAACACCTACAATCCCAAACCCGTCACCTGCTTCAGATTCATTGATGACATCTTCATGATCTGGATCGAAGGTGAGGATACACTTTTCAAATTTCTCCAGACTCTTAACACTTTTTCCCCCATGTGCTTCATCTGGTCCCCCTCAACCCAAGAAGCCACCTTCCTCAATGTTGACCACAGCATCAGTATTTCCGTCCATATCAAACCTTCCAACCACCAGCAATACCTCCAGTTCAGCAGCTGCCATCCATCCATCCACTCCATACGAAGAAGTCTCTTCCATAATGCTTAGCCATCCATGGCCATCATATCTGTAGTGATGCGCAGTCCCTCTTGAAATACACCAAGGGTCTCACTGAGGTCTCCCAGACTGAAATTACACTCCCAAGCTTGTACAGAAACAGATCTCCTGTGCCTAATCTCTCAGTTTGACTGCCGGCCACAGAGAATCATTCCCCTTGTGACTCAGCACCACCCAGGACTGGAACAACTGAATCACATTCTCCTCCAGGGTTTTGACTACCTCTCATCATGTCCTGAAATGATGAATGCCCTGTCCACTCTCCTTGCAAACGCACCCACAGTGCTATTCCGCCACCCACTAAACCTACCCAACCCCTGCTCCCAACCTCTTGCCTCATGGCTCAGATCCCTGTAATAGACCTAGATGCAATACCTGTCCCACACATCCCCACACCACCACCTATTCCAGTCCAGTCATAGGCTTTACCTAGCCTATCAAAGGCAGGGCTACCTGTGAAAATAGGCATGTGATCTACAAGCTAAGTTGCAACCACTGAGCTGCAATCTATGTGTGCTTAACACACAACAAGCTGTCTGTCCATGAATGGCCACCAACAAACTGTGGCCAAGAAATAGCTGGACCACCCAGTTACTAAGCATGCTGCCCAACACAATGTTCTTCATGTCAATGACTGCGTCACAGCCTTACGAGCAACAGCAGCTTTTCTGAACTGTGCAGGTGGGAACTTTCCCATAATGCCCCTGGCCTGAGCTTCCGGTAGTCATCCACCTGTCACCTTCCCAGTTTCCACTCCAGCATTGCACCGCCTTCTATTCCACCAATGCACTTACAGTCTTTTTATTTATCTCCTTTTCCACTCCCCCCCCTCCCCTAACCCCTCCTTCCCTACCCTCCGTCTAATCTCCTGACTGCACCTACTTGTCCTACGCTCTCCCCACCTTGGCCCTATATGTTCCCTCAAGCAGTACTTTACTGTCTCCCTCTCCTACCCCACTCTCTCTCCCCCTCCCCATCGCAACCTCCTCCTTACCCACATGACTCAGATTGCTTCTCCCATCATGCACAGTTGCTTGCAATCTAGCCTCGGCAGCCACATAGTGTGTGTTGTCTACTCTAGAAGGAGGTCTTTTGACCAAAAGTTTACTTGTTTATTAGTTTTTTTTATTGTGCCTGTCTACAACTCAAATGTCTTCACTATATGGTGAGTAACAATCTATCCTTTTCGTAGTACTGTCATTATTCCATTCTGGATTTTCCATTACTTACTTTTGCTCTAAATGAGGATGCTTACACTCTGGAGGAAACCATGGGCTTGCCTTCCTCTTTCACTAATCCCCCTTATCATTCCTTCCACTGTCTTCTGTTATGTGCCCCAGATACTTGAAATGGTCCCCTTTTCTATAGTGCTTACCCTCTAATACTTGTATCCATTGCTACACTGCCCTCGTTCCTTGTTGTCACCATCACTCAACATTTCTTTGCGTTAAATTTTAATCCAAACTGTCCCACCACTTCCATACATTTAGCTTTTCTTATACCTCTTCTCCTCCATTCCCCACACCATTACATCATCTACAGACACCATTTCCTCCATATTTTCATCTTCTGTTTATGTTGCCACCCTGGTCATTATCTCCTGCAAACTGGGCAATGAAAAGTAGGTGTGATAGTACACTTCCTTGCTTCAGCCCACTGTTCTGATTTAGACTTATATTAGAGGGAAACATTCCACGTAGGAAAAATATATCTAAAAACAAAGATGATGAGACTTAGCAAACAAAAGCACTGGCAGGTCGATAGACACACAAACATACACACAAAATTCTAGCCTTCGCAACCATGTGTGTGTGTGTGTGTGTGTGTGTGTGTGTGTGTGTGTGTGTGTGTGTGTGTGTGCACAAAAACAAAGATGATGTGACTTACCAAATGAAAGTGCTGGCAGGTCGACAGACACACAAACGAACACAAACATACACACAAAATTCCAGCTTTTGCAACAAACTGTTGCCTCATCAGGAAGGAGGGAAGGAGAGGGAAAGACGAAAGGATGTGGGTTTTAAGGGAGAGGGTAAGGAGTCATTCCAGTCCCAGGAGCGGGAAGAGATGTCTGCTTGTGTCTGTATATGTGTGTGTGTGTGTGTGTGTGTGTGTGTGTGTGTGTGTGTGTGTGTGTGTGTGTGTGCGAGTGTATACCCGTCCCTTTTTCCCCCTAGGGTAAGTCTTTCCGCTCCCGGGACTGGAATAACTCCTTACCCTCTCCCTTAAAACCCACATTCAAATTAGGAAAATATCTTCCACAGAGTCTGTTTCCAGGTGAACTATTTTTAGTGGAAGTTTATTCAACCAGGCCTCCTTCGTTTATCAAAGTGACTGCCAATCCAGTATGGAATTCAACAAGATGTCTGCTAGTAGGCCTCAAATTTTTACATAAAACACACCAATTTACTATCATGGTCATAAAAATGAGAAAAAAAGGCTTTCTTTCACCACTTTATTTGCTCCCCCTCAAAGGTATAGTAGCAAGTGTGATTCACACAAGCCTTGTTTTCATACAGTTCAAAATAAAATAGGTTTCTTCTTCTATGTTATTCCCAGTCTTGTTCTGATGTTGCAGTAATTTTATTTTTTGTTGTCAAAATAACTACAATCCTAATGTTTTTCCATTTCACAAACAGCAAAGTGTCTTGTCAACGAAATGGAAGTTCCTCTTATTTCAGCTTCTGGGAAATTAGATGTTTAGTCAGCCCTTTGCTATTTCCTGTACTGTTCTGTAAGGCCATCCTGAAAATAAATAGAAAGCATATAGCAGGCAACTGATGTCCTCTGCACTGACTGTGACCTTGTGAAGCATGACGTGTGGCAACAAGGGGAATGCCGACACAGTAAAGCTAGGAGTACATGCTGTTGCCTGTATTTCTTGATCGCCAATATGAGTGACAGGAGCTCCCATCTGTGTTTTTCATGGTAATACAAGCATTGTAGGGTACCTACATACACATGACAGACATAAGCCAAACATTGGAATACGTTTACAAATCTGAGGAATACATTTACAAATCTAAGAAATGGCTGACATAGGTCCTATGTTGCTCATCTTTTTGGAGCACAAATTTGTGTGACATAGATGCTACATTGCTCAACGGATATGTGTGTGTGTGCGAGTGTATACCCGTCCTTTTTTCCCCCTAAGGTAAGTCTTTCCGCTCCCGGGACTGGAATGACTCCTTACCCTCTCCCTTAAAACCCACATCCTTTCGTCTTTCCCTCTCCTTCCCTCTTTCCTGATGAGGCAACAGTTTGTTGCGAAAGCTTGAATTTTGTGTGTATGTTTGTGTTCGTTTGTGTGTCTGTCGACCTGCCAGCACTTTCATTTGGTAAGTCACATCATCTTTGTTTTTAGGTATATATATGGTTATAATAGAAGGAAACATTCCACATAGGAAAAATATACCTAAAAACAAAGATGATGTGACTTACCAAATGAATATATATATATATATATATATATATATATATATATATATATATATATATATATATATATATATATAGAGGGAAACATTCCACGTGGGAAAAATATATTTAAAAAGAAAGATGATGTGTCTTGTATGTATGGATTGATATGTGTGTGTGTGCGAGTGTATACCTGTCCTTTTTTCCCCCTAAGGTAAGTCTTTCCGCTCCCGGGATTGGAATGACTCCTTACCCTCTCCCCTAAAACCCATATCCTTTTGTCTTTCCTTCTCCTTCCCTCTTTCCTGACGAGGCAACCGTTGGTTGCGAAAGCTAGATTTTGTGTGTATGTTTGTGTTTGTTTGTGTGTCTATCGACCTGCCAGCGCTTTTGTTTGGTAAGTCTCATCATCTTTCTTTTTAAATAGACAAATGTCTGCTTGTGTCTTGTATGTATGGATTGATATGTGTGTGTGTGCGAGTGTATACCTGTCCTTTTTTCCCCCTAAGGTAAGTCTTTCCGCTCCCGGGATTGGAATGACTCCTTACCCTCTCCCCTAAAACCCATATCCTTTTGTCTTTCCTTCTCCTTCCCTCTTTCCTGACGAGGCAACCGTTGGTTGCGAAAGCTAGATTTTGTGTGTATGTTTGTGTTTGTTTGTGTGTCTATCGACCTGCCAGCGCTTTTGTTTGGTAAGTCTCATCATCTTTCTTTTTAAATAGACAAATGTCTGCTTGTGTCTTGTATGTATGGATTGATATGTGTGTGTGTGCGAGTGTATACCTGTCCTTTTTTCCCCCTAAGGTAAGTCTTTCCGCTCCCGGGATTGGAATGACTCCTTACCCTCTCCCCTAAAACCCATATCCTTTTGTCTTTCCTTCTCCTTCCCTCTTTCCTGACGAGGCAACCGTTGGTTGCGAAAGCTAGATTTTGTGTGTATGTTTGTGTTTGTTTGTGTGTCTATCGACCTGCCAGCGCTTTTGTTTGGTAAGTCTCATCATCTTTCTTTTTAAATATATATATATATATATATATATATATATATATATATATATATATTTAAAAAGAAAGATGATGAGACTTACCCAACAAAAGCGCTGGCAGGTCGATAGACACACAAATAAACACAAACATACACACAAAACTCTAGCTTTCGCAACCAACGGTTGCCTCGTCAGGAAAGAGGGAAGGAGAAGGAAAGACAAAGGGATATGGATTTTAAGGGAGAGGGTAAGGAGTCATTCCAATCCCGGGAGCGGAAAGACTTACCTTAGGGGGAAAAAAGGACAGGTATACACTCGCGCACACACACACACACATATCCATCCATACATACAAGACACAAGCAGACATTTGCCTTTACAAATGTCTGCTTGTGTCTTGTATGTATGGATGGATATGTGTGTGTGTGTGTGCGCGAGTGTATACCTGTCCTTTTTTCCCCCTAAGGTAAGTCTTTCCGCTCCCGGGATTGGAATGACTCCTTACCCTCTCCCTTAAAATCCATATCCCTTTGTCTTTCCTTCTCCTTCCCTCTTTCCTGACGAGGCAACCGTTGGTTGCGAAAGCTAGAGTTTTGTGTGTATATTTGTGTGTCTATCGACCTGCCAGCGCTTTTGTTGGGTAAGTCTCATCATCTTTCTTTTTAAATATATTTTTCCCACGTGGAATGTTTCCCTCTATTATATTCATATATATATATATATATATATATATATATATATATATATATATATATATATATATATATATATATATATATATATATATATAGTTGAGCAATGTAGCATCTATGTCACACAAATTTGTGCTCCAAAAAGATGAGCAACATAGGACCTATGCCAGCCATTTCTTAGATTTGCAAATTATTCCTCAGATTTGTTAACGTATTCCAGTGTTTGGCTTATGTCTGTCATGTGTATATAGGTACCCTACAATGCTTGTACTACCATGAAAAACACAGATGGGAGCTCCTGTCACTCATATTGGCGATCGAGAAATACAGGCAACAGCATGTACTCCTAGCTTTACTGTGTCGGCATTCCCCTTGTTGCCACACGTCATGCTTCACAAGGTCACAGTCAGTGCAGAGGACATCAGTTGCCTGCTATATGCTTTCTATTTATTTTCAGGATGGCCTTACAGAACAGTACAGGAAATAGCAAAGGGCTGACTAAACATCTAATTTCCCAGAAGCTGAAATAAGAGGAACTTCCATTTCGTTGACAAGACACTTTGCTGTTTGTGAAATGGAAAAACATTAGGATTGTAGTTATTTTGACAACAAAAAATAAAATTACTGCAACATCAGAACAAGACTGGGAATAACATAGAAGAAGAAACCTATTTTATTTTGAACTGTATGAAAACAAGGCTTGTGTGGATCACACTTGCTACTATACCTTTGAGGGGGAGCAAATAAAGTGGTGAAAGAAAGCCTTTTTTTCTCATTTTTATGACCATGATAGTAAATTGGTGTGTTTTATGTAAAAATTTGAGGCCTACTAGCAGACATCTTGTTGAATTCCATACTGGATTGGCAGTCACTTTGATAAACGAAGGAGGCCTGGTTGAATAAACTTCCACTAAAAATAGTTCACCTGGAAACAGACTCTGTGGAAGATACTTTCCTAATTTGAATCTGGCCACAATAGCCTCAGAGGAGGTATAAAGTTTGTACAGAAAGAATCAAGACAAGTTCTGTGAAACCAGTAAGAAAAGATACCAAGTGTTATTGTGAAGAATTTAAAATAGAAACTTTATTTTACAAAATCTTTGGAATTTTTCACAGCAAGGCAAAAGCAGTTAAATAATTTGCAGTCAAAACCCACATTTTCAAGCAGTTATATTTTCAGTACCAGCAGCTTCTAATTCTACCTACATTTAGGAAGCGAATGACAAAAAATAAAAAAGAAGTCATTGTAAAAATACATTTTCATTTCAGTATGAAAGGCTATGTTTCTTCACAGTACTTCACAGAAAAAGGACCCCTCTTTCAAGCCGGTTGGGGTGGCTGAGCGGTCCTAGGTGCTACAGTCTGGAACCATGCGACTGCTACGGTCGCAGGTTCAAATCCTGCCTCGGGCATGGATGTGTGTGATGTCCTTAGGTTAGTTAGGTTTAAGTAGTTCTAAGTTCTAGGGGTCTGATGACCTCAGAAGTTAAGTCCCATAGTGCTCAGAGCCATTGGAACTCTCTTTCAAATGCAATAAAATGTGTAAGCTCTGTGCAGTAGAATCCACTACACAAAATTCAGAAAAACCATGGAAAAGCACAGTATTGGCCAGTTGCTCTACACCCTAGCTGCCAAGTCCTCAAAGTGTTAATGTTCTATAATGCTTTGTGGAATCAAAAACTTAAAAATAGTTGTCGTATAGTAATTTAAACAAACCAAAATTCATTTAGCACAGCATGAGTGCACAAGTGGCTTGTCATGTCCGTTCTGAGTTTCGTCAACCCATTACTTCCACCAGACTGAGATACCAAGATCCCAAAACTTCACACAATACATTTAAGTCCTCTGAGACCCTATCTATGATTACATTAGTATTCCAGACCCCAGGTGGAGATGTATGAGCAGTACTTAACTTTGTCAGGTCAGGCAGTGTCAGCCTGATTCTGAGTGGTTCCAAATGTCAGAGGCATATATCTCCTCAGTCACTTCCTGTAATTAACAGATACAAGCAAGAGTTTATTTTGGAAGCTCACTGTTAAGACTGTTCAAATAGTTTCCATCTTCAGGAAATATAAAGTAGTGTCTCAGGAAGTCAAACAAAATATTTAGTACATGCTGTCCGCATGGCACCATTTGTATTACTTCACCAGACTCCAATTCCAGGACCAGTACAACATGGATCTTTAGTATGAAAGGTTAATAACACATTGTATGTGAGACAGGGACAATGATGGGTTGTGAGACTATTTTTATACTATTCATATACTGGATATTGCCCCATGTGAGATGCACTATCAGGTCCTGTGCTACTGCTGGCAGAGTTCAAACTTTCACTTGCCAACTTGTCCATCAGCATGCACAGTGCTATGTGATGTGCCCCATAATAGTTATGCATTATAAAGAACCTAGTATCTTTATCAGTATTGGGTCTCATTATGTTACATAAGTACATTTTAATGGGTGTTCTTCAATCGTGTCATCCTGTGAAGGAGGAATATATTTTTTACAAATAGCATTAAACACAGAGAATAGATATGTGTGTAACAATTAATTTGTTATGTATGTGTCATTGTCATCTCATAAATACATGCATTGTGATAGAAGATGAATTGCATAAAGGATACTACCTAAAGGAGGTATTCTATGTAACCATCATGAAGGGGTAGAAGTTATTGGTCAAGAATATGGTGAGCAAAAGCCTGCTGTCCTGCTCAGTAACTAATAAGTGCAAACTAACACAATTTTGAGATTGTATGGGTGTGATTATTAGTAGACCATAATATATTTAATAGTTATGCAGTGCATAGAATCTCAGAGAACCAACAGCATAAAAGAAATGAAAAGGTTAAGTTTTAGATCTTGTTAAAAAGGAAAATGGAACTAGAAAGTCATTCCTATTTCTTTACTCCTATTTTATTTGTTTTAAAAAATTTTTCCTCATTTGTATTTACTTTTAACAGTCTCAACAAAATTGTAGGTCTAACTGAAATGCTAATGATTAATAATACATTTTGTTTATTTGCAGGCATGTTCTTGAAATTGTAGCCGCAGTTCGGAATGAAGATGCTGAAGAACTGTGTGAAAAAATTTATGAAAACACAAAAAAGTTATTTTTCGATCATTTGACTGAATAATTGTATTGGTTTTTGTAAGCCAGTGTAAAAGAAAAAGTAAAGGTACAACAGTGAATTTACCTTTCCTCAGTCTTTCGTTATTTTTGAAAGCTGTTTAATACAGAAAGGCATTGCCTTACGTTCACTTTGAAACTTGATACCAAAATATGTCATACTGGAAAAATCAAATTGCAGATTATCTTAATAACAAATGCTAACTTGCCAACTTGAAATTATGTATCAGATACAGTGTCACTGAAATTATGAAAAAGAGGGAGCCATAATGAAACCTCATTTAAATTATTAATATTTTATTAATAAAGTTTCTGTGAAGCATGTGCTTCTGAGAACCTTATAGTTGTGGTGCTACTATTTTGAGATTGGTATTCAATGTTTGAGCAATGAAGGGAAATTTTACATTGATTGCCTGTATTTTTATGAAAAAATGAAAGATAAACTATGTGGAATATGTTCATTAATTTTTGATTGCCCATATTGGGTTATAGACTGTTATGAATTCAAATATATGGAACAATACCTAGCCCCCAGCAACCCACCATAACTTTTTATTGTAATACTAGCCACAACATGTTGGTCATATTCTGTTTGCAGTCCATTCCCATTTGGGTCATCCTGGGATGTTCTGCTGTCAGTCTGTTCTACATGGCAGTGAGCTTGAGGTTTCTATGCTGATGAGTTCTGTATTTGTTTGTGTGGTGCAATATTTGCTGTCAAGTCATTGTAGGTAATGATGGTCAAGAATACATTCCAGTGGCTGTAGGAGTCATCAGAGAGCATTAACACCCAAAGTTTAAAAACTAGGTGGTCCGTCTGGGGGTACTTTTTTACGAAACGTATTGAGTGAACCATACTGTATTTATTGTTTTTAAGGGACAACTGGTGCTTTCCAACTAAACAGTTCCTTTCCCTTGTATTGACAATATGAGAAGGAATTGCAGGAAAGGTAGACTCCTTTCAGAAATGATAGGATGGCTCATTTCTCAAGAATGAGCTTTTAGAAATTAGACCAGTAGATTCCTCAAACAACTACTAACTGGTGACATTCTTGAGTTTTGGGGTTACTGTTGGATATCATCATCTTACTTGCGTGATATTTGGGTGACATGACTTGTCGCTGTCATGGGATGCTACCAGAGACATCATTGGATGGAGTGTGTCCGTAATTTGTACCTTCTGCCTCTTCCATCCATAAGTAGTCTACCCTCAGATGCTGCCCTTGGGTGTCCCTGCAGCATGAAATTCTTAATATTGTCTGCACCCACAGACAACATCCTTGAGTGTTCTATTTTCGGTCCAAGCCAATTGATCATATTATGTTTGCAGTCCATTCCCATTTGGGTCATCCTAAGATGTTCTGCTGTCAGTTTGTTCCACATGGCATTGAGCTTGAGGTTCCTATGCTGATAAGTTCTGTATTTGTTGGATTTCATTAGATCCAGTACACGATCTCAAGCTTTCATCAGTTGATAACGCCCAGTGCCTAGTTGATTAGCTTCTCTGCCATACAAATCTCAATTGACTGCCTCACTATTCTGTTGCAATATCTGTGTGTCTGGTCCAAGTTTCTTGTCTGATAGCTCTTGGAATGAACAAATTCCAAGCAGTGTTTAGTGATGGCTGACTTGGTTGTTTGCCGGAGATGAGTGTTGAATGATGGTCTTGCAACCTGATGTCAACAATTCTTGTAGTTTGCCCAGTATATGACATGCCACATTGTTTGATGTATATTAAAGATAACATTGGTTTGCGAAAGCCAGGAATTTGTAGGATGCCTTACCAAAGCGGGATATCATATATTGGACAAACTATAAGAGCTGTTGCTATCAGAAGCTAAGAACATCAGTCTGTGGTAAGAAATCAAGTCAGCCATTGCTGAACTCTGCTTGGAATTTGATCATTCCATGAGCTATGAAGAAAAAAGAATCTCAGCCCGAATGCCCATATATTGGGACAGCTTTGAGGGAGTCGATAGAGATTTGAATGATGGAGAGCCTAAGCAATCAGGGGATGGGGCTATCAGCTGAGTAAAGCTTGAACAGCAATGCAGAACTCATCACAGAAAACTTAAGCAAGCTGCTGGGTGACAACAGAACCTCCCAGTATGACCAGACAGGAACAGACCACAAACAGAATGCAACCAGTCAGCATCAACTGAAGAAAGAACACTTGAGGGCAGCATCTGCAGGTGCAGACTGAGCAGAAAGGAGGTGGTGCAAATTACAGACACTTTCCATCTGACAGTCAGTGTCAGGCAACACCTGATGAAGATACTGGTTCAAGTGAATGCAATATCATGCAAGGAAGATGATGATACCAGCAGTACACCCAACCACTCAAGACTGTAAGAAAAATTTCAGAAAAGCCAGAAGAACTGAGTAGCTGGTGGTACAAACATCTACGTGCACTAGAAGTGGTTCATTCACAAAGGTACAGGTACAAATGAATGGTTTGCTAAACTAAATCGAAGAATTGAGCAACAACTTCTGAGGAACAGTTGTTCACTGTTACTGTTCACTTTCGTTCATGCACTGTGAAGGAAAATCACCTTTGTATTTGCGTACTAAAGAGTCACTGCTGTGTGCATTCTCATCTCAGGATTACCACTATTTGCACTGCATTGTGAGAAGGGGATCCTAGCAGTGTTCAACACTTCTTGCACTGTATATAAGAAAGGGGAGTTTTAGTAGTGAATGGTGCTGCACAACCTAAAGAATGAAACAATGTTAAAAAAAAGTGTCTATGTAAGATGATATATGAAAATGTACATATGACCTGTTTATATATCTGATGTTCAGCTCAAGTCTATTTTTATTTTAGTTTGAAATTTTGTACAAACAATTGTTTACGAAGTCACATCTGACCTGACTAATGATTATAAATACAAGCTATCATAAATGAGTTGCAAATACGTGTTGGAATTTGAATAAAAATTAGATAATAGTTGGTGCAGTTAATTATTTTACTTAGATATACAGTAAAACTTGATCAAATCGGCACATGTATAATTCAGAAACTTGCCCAAACCATACAAGCATTTAAGTCCCGATGCATTCAGTGCACTTCTGTATGCTGATTTTTTTGTATGAAGTGGAACATGCCTAATGCGGAAATGGAAACCAATCTTTGAACATACTTAATTTAATAATTCATTGTATAATGCGGAAAAGACCCTAAACAGTACTGCTGTATTACAATTGATTAATTATTGAAGACTCTACAAACCTCTGTTAAGCTGCGCAAAACCAAGAAAAGACGTCCAGCGCAGCACGGCACTGCTGGTGTGGACCTAAAACCGTGCTGCTCTGTGCAACAATGAATAAGTTATGCTCAGTGTTGGTACAGTACATCAAAGGAAATGGTTCGTTCGTCAGCGATCTCTTTGTCAGCTTTCTCATTTTCCTCATTATTGATGTACGCCAGCGCATACAGGAACATTGTTGCGCATCTCTCAGCTGCAATGTGCGCAGTGAAAGAGATGAGCATTGTTCCGTTAAACAATGATTCTACCCGTCAAGGTAATTACTTTCAGCCAATTTCAGTTGACTAGTAGCATTTTAAGAGATACACGATGTCGAACAAACTGCTTGTTTTTTAACAAAAAGATTAATGTAACTGGGGGAATGAGAAAGACAAATCCTCTGTGCACGGAATTTGGTAAAGCACAAATTTATGATACTTTGAGAAACAAGTGTAAGATTTGGGACAATGGATGAAAGGGAATGGGCAGATGAAAAGAAAGGCAAAGAAGACCGGAAATGAAGAAATTAACAAAATAATGGTTCATAAGTGCACAAGCAAAAAATTTACCTTTAACTGGACCTATGTTGCAGAGTGAGGCTCTGAAAGTTGCTAAAGAGCTAGGAATTACAGAGTTTAAAGTGTCCACAGGGTGACTGAACAGTTTCAAACCTAGGCACAACATCGCGTGGAATGAAGTGTGTGGGGAAGCTAAGGATGTGCAGGAAAGTGTAGCAACAGAATGGAAGACAATACTGTCCAACTTTATTGTGAATGGTGACCCAAAAGATGTTTTCAATGCCAATGAAATGGGACTGTTTTATTGTGCGCTTTCTTCAAAATTGGGGCAAAAGTGCACCGGTGGAAAAATTTCCAAGGAAAGGCTCACTGTACTGCTGTGTGGAAACATGTTAGGTGAAATGGGACACTGGTGATTGAAAGACGGCAAAACCACATTATTTCAAAAAACATAGACGTCAGTAAGCTTCCAGTCACATGACGAAGCAATAAAAAGTCGTGGACAGTGAATGGTCATATGGAAGAATGGATGGGCTCTTTCACTGCCAAAATGAAAATAAAGGAAATTGTTAAGTTCTCCTTTTCCTAGACAATGCAACCTGCCACCCGAAAGTTTTACACAGTCAAGTGTCATTATAGGTGATTACTGATGCAATATCTTATTCTTAGTGTTGAAGAAGCAGAAAGTGCGTTTGCTCTTGCACGGCCAGTTTCTGTCCTGGATGCCGTAAATTGGATTGGCTTGGCAGTAAAGGAAATAAAACCTGAAACTGTCACCAAATGCTTCAACAAAGTGGGCTCTGGGGGTCAAGAACAGGATGCTTCTGTGGCCATCGAAGTTCAAGAAAATGCAGCAGTAATTGCTGAATCAATGAAAATGCAAAACATTTCATGTAGCGCAGATGATTACATTCGAAGTGATGACTTTGTCAACTCATTCCACTTTCACTTCAGCAACAGATTTAATAGAAATCTGCAACACAGGGGATGATGAAGAAGAAGAGGAGGAACAAAATTATGTCCCTAGAAAAATGAATACACTTGAAAAACTCATTGCATGCATAAATGATGATAGTAATTTGCAGCACACACAAATTCTCCCTACTTGGTGAAACTATTATATGGTGCAAAAAATTGCCTAGAAAAAGAAAATTTTGAACAGGAAATTAAAACAAATTTCCCTCCTTGATATGTGGTGAAAAAAGTTAAATGTAAAGCGAATAAACATGGGAATAACGTGTATGTACTTACAATAATAAACAAATTTAAATTTCGAGTAAAAATATAAAAATGCTGTGTTATTTATCAATTTGTGTAATAGTCCATTGTTCTATTGTCCAATATATAGTAAATGAACATCTGTGCTGGAATTAAGGTATATAAATACAGTATATGCATAATTAAAATTTTTTACTGTACTTTTGTGCATGATACCTGACGAATTTTAAGTAGCCCAGTGAGTTTTGTGTAATCCGGAAACTTGTCCAATTTGGAAAATTATTTTAGTCCCAGGCGATTCCATTTTGAGCATGTTTTACTGTGTAATGCTGTCCTGCTTTTGCATGCATATTATAAATAGCGATACCAGCTAACAAGTACTCTATGTATTTGTATTACAATAAAGAAGTTCTGTTGGCTGTGTTTCAGTGCTTCATATTACTTGAAATTATTTCTCCAGAATAATATCGGTGCTTTTCTATCTAGATTGATTTATCTCAATAAAATAACTGTTTTTAAGTTCGTCTTATTAATATTAATGTTCACAAACAAAATTTTAATAAGGAAGTGTGTCTCCATGCACAGTTTATCCTACAGTATATCATTGACTTACATGTAATAAACTTAGTTTCGGCAATCAGTAAAATCTGTAATTAAGTTAAAATCCAATAAGCACCTATTACACACAGTTAATTAATTCTGAGCAGACCTATTGGGTAAGGAATTTTTTTACTCACAATGTATTTTAATATTTAAATGTCATGTCACTCATAAAACTGTTTTCATGTCGACAGTTATAAATCAGATAGAGGGGTGACTGCAAAGTCAGCAGTGCAGTTTTAGTTGACAGTTTGTCTCCATGTTGTTTCAGTAAAAAAAAAAATTCTTTTCTATTGTGTCTTATTTATTTTTCTTTCTAAAATATTTTACTATGATTTATCTCTTTCAATATTAATTGCCTATTAGAAAAATGTCCTTTCTTTAAATATTTTTATTTGATCCTGTGCTCAGTTAATATCACAAACTAGACATAATGCTAACTTATTCCATTACTGAACTTCAGTTCTTTGTTTCGCTCAATTAATAGCAAAAAACCCTATCTTTGTATTAATATCTGTTCTCTGTAACAGTTTTCTAAAAGTTTCATTTAATTTCATGTGATTCCCTGCCTTTGTTAGTTAGGGATTAAATAAATGAGTCAGAATTTCATTTAGACACACAGGAGCTTTATTTGGACTTTCTCATACATAAGTGCCAACAAAATCTATCCCCCAGCACCAATAAAGAGATTAAAAAAATTACAAGGAAAAAAAACTACGTGCCATCACCACTTTGGGCATTGGAATTACTTAGTCAAAGCAAATTTTATGACTCTTTAACTGTTGGCCAATCATGACCACTACTTTTTACATAATTTAATGGTCACTAGCCACTGAAAAATTGAAAGTAATGATAGTGTTATGACATACATGCCTAAGTGGTTTCAGCAGTTAGTATTTATTGTTACAGGAAGGATCTTGGCAATTAACTATGTATGACCAATACATAGTTTTCATTCCAAAAGTATGTAGCACTAATGCTATACCAGATGTCACAAATAGAATCACTATTGCTCAAAGCAAATGAACACTCCACTTTGCAAGAATAATGTATTACACTATCTGCTCAGTGTCTGCAAGTCCTACAGATTTGTTAATATGATAATATAACATTCATTGGCACAACGGTGGGTTTTTAGATTGCTTCTGGAGGAGACTGAGTTGATATTATAACAAATACAAAATATTATATCACTTTATTATAACTTGAAAAGGATGAAATAGTTAACTTTTAAAGAATCGGTTGCCACAGGATGTCATGTATATTTACTGTTACTGTCATTGAACACTAATGTGTCACTTGATACAGCAAAAGTATAATTGACTATAAACTTCGCTGCCCTCTTGCACTGCTGGCTATAGTGAGAACAATGCTGTTGTCTGCAGCGATGATTTCAGAGTGGCTGAGCAGAACTCTGATCTGACATAAGTTTACTGTAGCAGTGACAAATGGAACTCTTGATGGCATGTCTATGCCAACGCCTCTCATTGATTTTGTGTGGGGCACCGACTGTAATGTGCTTGTGATTTCTTGCCTCGGCATCTCATTCTTCGGACAACACAAAACTATCTTGATGAACATTCAGTTCTAGCTGAGTGCACTAACTACATACACCAAAAACAACTATTGCAACACTCAGTTACTTCTGAGTTTGTGGCTCAGGAACACTAGTTAGAACTTGCAGAACAATCCAGGTCAGTATGCTTCTACCTCCAGAAAAATATTTAAGCACACTGTTAATTATTACATAGTTTGATCTCTCCATATAGCAGAGATGCTGAGTTGCGACAGGCACAATAAAAAGATTCACACAATCATAGTTTTCGGCCATTAAGATCTTTGTCAGCAGTAGACAGACACACACACACACTCACGCAAGTGCAATTTGCACACACGTTTGCAGTCTCAGAGAGCTGTAGTTTCATCTCTCTTGAGACTGCAGGTGTGTGATATATGCTGCTGACAAAGGCCCTGGCCCTATAGCAGATGCAGGTGCCCAACATATCAGACTGCTAAACAGTTACAAATCAGTTTCAACTATGACAGATTCACTCTTTTCACTTAAAGCAGCTGAAGCAGACACTGAGATGGCAAATGTCAGGGTGAATTGCTGGGAACATTCAGTGGAGGAGTCCACTTTTGCAGTGCATGTTGATCATGATCTATATCATGAAACTATCATCTTGGGAGAAACTGTGGGATGTTTCCTTTTCAAATGCCTTTTTAAATTACATATAGAGCCTCCAACAATATTGATAATGCCTTTGCAATATTTGCATTACCCTCAACCCACCTCCCTTTTTTACTGTAGTGGTAACGATTTCAGAAGATGAAAATTTTTGCATCTGTACCTTTAAAAGTTGCTGGGAATAGTTTTAAAAGGCACTTCCATTCATAGTGAACAATATTACAAATAAAAAGAAAGATGATGAGACTTACCAAACAAAAGCGCTGGCAGGTCGATAGACACACAAACATACACACAAAATTCAAGCTTTCGCAACCAACGGTTGCCTCATCAGGAAAGAGGGAAGGAGAGGGAAAGACGAAAGGATTTGGGTTTTAAGGGAGAGGGTAAGGAGTCATTCCAATCCCGGGAGCAGAAAGACTTACCTTAGGGGGAAAAAAGGACAGGTAAACACTCGCACACACACACATATCCTGGCCCTGGCCGAAAGCTTTAATTGTGTGAATCTTTTTATTGTGTTTGTCGCGACTCAGCATCTCCGCTATATGGTGAGTAGCAACTTTCCTTCTCTTGTATTGTTACATTCCATCCTGGATTTTCCATTATTTGATAGTTTGATCTCTGTATTATTAACTCAATTACTCACAATGTGAACCATTATTCCACTAACACAAACACGTAGAACTAACAAATCAATTGTCTCGAGCCAGTAAGTACTCAAGTGTGACCAAATTGTGCTGTTACTGGGAGTTCTACTATTTCACTGTGAATATTCATACTACAGCTTACTACAACTGTCACCTCATCATGTTTACTGAGAAACCCAGTTCAGCTTGACTCTTCCACGATGACTCCTGTGGACTACACACTGTAAACTGGCTGTAAACCCATGTTAAACCATTTTGGAACAGTTTACACAAACAAACACAAAATGATGCCCTTACTTTTAAAAATTAAGTCATTATTCCAGATATCTGTCAGATCATCTTCTCATGGCTGGCTGTTATTTTTTTCATGTTTGTTGTTTGAACTGCTAATGCTGCATGCCACCAATGTAGGTAATATCTCTACCACTCAAAATCTGAATGCTGTTCATCACATCTGTGTTTGTATTCTATAGCACTTTTTTCAACAAACACACATAAGCAACATATAACAATAAAAGATGAATATTTAACACACATAATCATAAATCTGGCTTTTGCATCAATATGTCAAGATGTAAGAAGACTACCGTTGCGATGACTAAAATAAAACACCTGCCTTTGAACCATCACATCGATCTCAATCCCACTTTGGTCTTGTTTCCATGTCAGTCTCTTTCAGTTGGTCTCTCACTTTGTTGACTGATAACTCGTTCTAGTTGCATCATTCCTCATTCCTGTCTCGATTACATTCTTTTTCAAGTTGTAACTCATTCAAATTCCACCACTAGTAGTTCAGTACTAAGTTGTTATGCTTACATTCACTGTGTGTGTGTGTGTGTGTGCGTGCGCGCGCGCCCATTTTTGTTCAGTCAACCCAGTCTCAAACAAAGGTTTGCTTCAGTCTGCTCAGTTCTCTTTGTACTTAGTGTGGGGTCACTGACATGGCACGTCACCTGACCAATACGATGTATTCTGAGAATGCATACAGGTAAGGAAATAAAAATAATCATTGTGTCTACATTTGGCAATCAATAAATTTATTTTGCTGAAGTAACATTTTGTGAATTTGATACCTTTTTCAGGATTTTTTGGTTTTGATTGCCCAGGGCCCTCTTTCCCTTATGATATTATGTTAAGTTGAACCAAACTGGTGGGTAAAAAGAAGAGGAGGGCAGCCCATTAAAAATTCACAGAACCTTTAAAAATTGCCTTTTGAGGATTTACCCAAATGAAACTAAGTTTTTGATAATTCAACTGATTAACTCCTTTCCCACAATTCAGTGTCCAACTATTTTGATTATTTGCAGTTGTACATATCTATGTTTATTTGTAATATGAATATAATAGAGGGAAACATTCCACGTGGGAAAAATATATCTAAAAAGAAAGATGATGAGACTTACCAAACAAAAGCGCTGGCAGGTCGATAGACACACAAACAAACACAAACATACACACAAAATTCAAGCTTTCGCAACCAACGGTTGCCTCATCAGGAAAGAGGGAAGGATGGATATGTGTGTGTGTGCGAGTGTTTACCTGTCCTTTTTTCCCCCTAAGGTAAGTCTTTCTGCTCCCGGGATTGGAATGACTCCTTACCCTCTCCCTTAAAACCCAAATCCTTTCGTCTTTCCCTCTCCTTCCCTCTTTCCTGATGAGGCAACCGTTGGTTGCGAAAGCTTGAATTTTGTGTGTATGTTTGTGTTTGTTTGTGTGTCTATCGACCTGCCAGCGCTTTTGTTTGGTAAGTCTCATCATCTTTCTTTTTATTTGTAATATTGTTCACTATGAATGGAAGTGCCTTTTAAAACTATTCCCAGCAACTTTTAAAGGTACAGATGCAAAAATTTTCATCTTCTGAAATCGTTACCACTACAGTAAAAAAGGGAGGTGGGTTGAGGGTAATGCAAATATTGCAAAGGCATTATCAATATTGTTGGAGGCTCTATATGTAATTTAAAAAGGCATTTGAAAAGGAAACATCCCACAGTTTCTCCCAAGATGATAGTTTCATGATATAGATCATGATCAACATGCACTGCAAAAGTGGACTCCTCCACTGAATGTTCCCAGCAATTCACCCTGACATTTGCCATCTCAGTGTCTGCTTCAGCTGCTTTAAGTGAAAAGAGTGAATCTGTCATAGTTGAAACTGATTTGTAACTGTTTAGCAGTCTGATATGTTGGGCACCTGCATCTGCTATAGTTGAACCTGTTACAATAGGAGCAGTGCACTCTGCTTTGTCAAATCTTGTCATCATGATTAAGCCCCATCCAATTTCTAAAACAAAGAAATTGATCTTGAGTTGCTTAAAATGGTCTGTAAAGAATAAAATCCCTGTAGCATTGTGGAAAATATGGAATTTAGGAAGTTTGTTTCCCTGCTCTACCCTAATCACCAATTTCCAAGTAGCATGCTTGCTGCCTCAACTGCCCACTAGGTTGTGAGATAATTTGCAACAGAAATGGAACTCAGTGTCTGCACTCGCTTTAATATCTTTAACAACTCCTCTAAATAACCAAAGTTTTCTCGCTCCTACTGTGCATTATCATGATAGGGACATTTTGCTTTGTTTCAGTTGCCTGGAATTTTTTCCACAGCATGTTGCTGAAAGTATACCGATAGTTAACCTTTTTTAAGAAAAGAAGTAACCAACTGGACAATGAATGGCAAAACAGTAGCAGTTGTAACAGAGTACAGCAAATTCTGTGACTGCTGTCAAAACTTGTAAATATCTCTATTCCCACAATATCAAATTAATTATTATCAGGTATAACCTCAATCAAGAGTGTGGAGGAAGAAATTAAATCTCTCTTCAATATTTCAAGAAAATTTTATTTGCAGTTAATAAACTGAAAGAACAGGTGCAATTGAATTTACCAGTATTGAAATTAAAAGAAGAAATCCCAACTTGCTGGTAATGGTATTTCGACATTATAGTATGTGTTTTTGAAAACAAAGTGCTCACATTCCACTTTAGCTGCTCTCAGAAATGATGAACTTAAATTGATGCCAGAGGTTTTCCAAATCATTAAATATTTGACCAAGTTCACATATTTTATGAAATAACTACAGAGATGAGTGCTGAGCAGACTGTGCCATTGCCAAAAATGGAGATTGTGACTCGGATATTCCAAAACAATTTCTGCAGTTAAAAACTGGAAAGGGTTGCCCTGATAATAACTGGAATGTCTGAGTGGATGATAAAAGGTACCAAAGAGAGTCTTGTTAAAAATGTTGGCGAAGCAACATTTCTTTATCCACGGTTAAAAAAGAAACTGGTTGAAAGCAGGCAGCACAAAATATTTGCAGGTGTATTATGGAATTTTGAAGAAAGTTCATAAATTGTTCATCTTCATGACACGGAAAGCAACACCATATTGATGTAGCTATCTTTCACTGTATCTCGTCTACTTCAACATTTGGTTGCAGTTTATTCCTCACATAACACTTCGTAATCATTTGTTTTAGTTTTTATTCTTTGTATCATATTAATCAATGTCATGTTCTCATCCATTTCTTTTAGTATTTTTTCATTACATTTTATTTTCAGTCCTATTTGTTTTTGTGACTGCTCTTCATATCCACATCTTTATTGCTTGTGTTATTTTTCTTTTCTCATTTCCACAGAGTCCACCCTTAATTGTCAGTACAAGAAAAAGGTAATTAATTTGTGTTAGTAACTTCTCCTTCATAGTTCCACCACCACCACGCGAACTTCATCTTTTTCCGCAACAATAAATTTTAATTTACTGGAAGATTTCTACAAAGAAGTAGCAGAAAAAACATAATCTTCATAATCAAAGGCTCTGGCACCAACAAATACATTTCTGAAATGTTGCCCAAGACATGGTGATCTAGTGTTGTGGTGGGAACAAAGAAAAATTGTTTATCCATATTTGTATTCACTTGCCCTAAAAACACATTGCACATCTGCGAGTTCAGTGCAGAAAGAATGTTTTCAGTATCAGGACAAACTTTGACTGAAAGAAGAAACTGATTGGAGCTGCAAAAAGGTTCACAAATTAACAAAATGACATAGTTTAAGTTTGTATATGTGCATTCTACAAATTGGTAAAAAATAAAATGTTAAAATGAAATTAAATGAGTTTATCTAAATAATTCTCTGAAAAATTTTCACTTTTAAGCTTCTGAGCCACAGCTGGTATGTAATACTTTGAAAGGATTAAAGGACAGCTGGATTATCTTGAGTCCTGTCTGATCTCATTTTCATTTGCTCAAGTCAAATAAAAGAAATGATGAACAAATAAAAATTAATGGATCTCAGAAGGACTGATCATCAGTGAATTAGTTCCCAAAGATGAATGGGTTTGCATACCTCCAGTATGTGGTGTTGGGATTTGGGATGTACGGCTGTTAGTGCAAAACAGTCATTAGGTGACAACTTGTGTGGAACTTACCATATCCTGTTTGTATCAAGCTAGAGGAATTCCATGCAGAGAAGAGAGCCGATTTGTTGAAATACTATATTGAGGGCCTTTAGATGGGGGAGGAACTGTCTGATAATACAATAGAAGACAAAACGGGTGTTGATCTTGAAGCCATAGGGATGCAGTATTAAAGCCAGAATTTGAAAGAGGTTTGGAAGAAATTCCTTCAGAAATCTTTGGGGAAGGTGGCAACCAAGTGATTATTCAAGTTAGTGCACAGAATAGAAGAGACAGGAGGAACCCCATTGGACTGTTGAAAGGAGGTAATCCACATTATCTTGAATACATCAAAGGCACACAAGTGGGAGAACTTTTGCACAATCAGCTTAATAGCTCGTGCATCCAGGTTGCTGACAGTATACAGAAGAATGTAAAAGAAAATTGGGGAGCTGTTAGATGACAAAAAGTTTGCCTCAGTGCAGGTAACCACACCTTAGAGACAGTTCTGACACTGTTTTTGATAGTGGAGGTAAAACTTATGGAAAGCCAAGACACCTTCACAGAATTTGATCAGCCTGGAAAGAAATGTTCAACATAACACTGTGCAATATGTTTGACATTCTCATAAAAATAGATATAAGCTATAAATGAAAAAAGTAATATGCACTCTGTACGTGAAACAAGAGGGAGCAATAAGAATGGAAGACTTTAGAGAAAAGTGTTCCCATTAAAAAGGAAGTGTAGCAGGGATATAGTCTTTCTCCCTTGCTTTGCAACATGTATGTTGAAGAAACAATGGCAGAAAATAATTCACAGTCAAAGAATATCAATGTTGAGATTTGATGATGACACAGTTTTATTATGTCACCAAATTCTACTTTTACACATTTTTCTTATTTAATAATTCCCAAAACTGAGTACTTTTTACCAGTGATATTGCAGCTGCTTTATAGCACTTTAAAATTATCTGCAGAGTGGCACATTGTAAACTCACAGCAAATATTGCATAGTTAATTTATCTCATTTAGGTAATGACTTTTGGTCTTGGGAACTGGTGCATGATTAAAGATGGATATAAAAACATTTCTGCCGCATGTGATTTCAACACAACAGTTCCTCATAGCACTGACAACTGGACTATAACAGGGGATACTGCACTTTAAACAAAAAAATACTGGGCTCAACAAATATGTACTGAACGTAACACAAAATAATATTGTCACCTCCCCCCTTTCCAGTCATACCCTTAATCTTGCAACAATCAATAAATTTTTTACTTTGTTAAAAATTGTTTTAGCAATTAGTTTTCTCATAAATGAATAATTTTATAATTTGTGTGATAAACTATTTAATATTTTCATATAAATTTGTGGAAATTATGTTCCTGGACATAAGGAATTGATTATGTTTGCCAGAAGATACTTGCCAATATTACCTACTCATGAGAGTCATTATCCTTTCTCCAAATATACAAATGTGTAATACCTGTCTGCCAATTGCCTGTGTCTCAATTACATAGAGACTTTATTGATGAATATACTGACTTGCAGAAAGATGTAAAATATTGGTTGTTTAATGATGTATTTTAACAAGATTTTCATTTGAAATTTGGTCTGCCGCGAAGAGATATTTGTAATGATTGCACTAAAATGGATGCACAGTGCAATGCAACATCTGATGAGCAAGCTAAACCTGCTGTTATGTTGGGGGCGGGGGGACTACACTGTCAGAAAGCTTAATACTTCTACCTGTATTTGTGGGAAGTGAAGAAGGCATCTGAGAAAGATCCTTCAATACAGACCATTTGTTTTGATTATCCAAAAAAGTTGCCTCTTCTGATAACAAAGGCTGCATAGTTTGGGTGTATGTAACCTGGCTTCCAATGATGCAACTATATTTATGTGCTCTGAAGCAATTTGTGGAAAATTGCCAGATAAAATTATTGGCTGTCTGAAATCTTATGTTGCAAACAAAGTTGATCAGTCTATCAAAGAGCTACATGTTTTCATGGACAGCTGTACATCATAGCACAAAAACAGACAGAGGTATGTACGATATTGCAGTGCCTGTGTTATTCCAATTATGATGCAATGTTCCTTCAGACATACATGCATATGGCGACTGCAGCCATTATGAAATACGTGAAATGTATTCACAGTTGTGAATATGGACAACCATATATATACAATAAAATGATGACAATGAAAATTTGTGCCGGACTGGGACTTGAATCCAGATTTCACACTTATCATGAGCAGTCCCATTACCATTTGGCTATAAACTTTCATGCGTTGTCAACTGTGTGTCTACAACACATACTCATACATCTATTATGTATTTTCCCATACAGGGAAAATACATAATATGAGTCGCATGCATGCATGTCCGAAGGAACAAATAGTGCAGTCACTGCAATATCATATTTATCTTTCAACATCAGGCAAGTGACTTCCAAGTAAAATTTCTCCCCTATACAGGAATATACATAATGACTGTATGAGTACAGGTTATAAACACATTGATTAACTACATAGAGAGGTTTGAGTCTGGCTGTGGGTTATGCATGGATAGCCAAATGCTAAGGCAACCACTTGCAATAAGCGGGACATCCGAGTTCGAGCCCTGTCTGGCACAAATTTTCATTATTGTCTTTCCATTCTACAGCTGATGTTGTCTATATTCACAATTGTGAATACATTTAATGTATTTCGTAACGGCTGTAGTCGCCGCAGTGCTTGTCAGAAGAACATTGCATTGTAATTTGGAATAATACAGGCACTGCAATATCATATTTATCCACCAACACCGGGCAAGTGATTTTTCAGGTAAAATGTCTCCCCAGTATGAGAATATACATAATGAAAGTACGAGTACAGGTTGTATACACATGGTTGATGACATATGGAAGTTTGGGTCTGTCCATGAATCAGGCTTGGATAGCCAAATGGTAAGTCGACTGCTCGTGATAAGCAGGAAATCCAGATTCGAGTCCTGACCCAGCGCATATTTTCTTTGTTGTCATTCCATTATAGAGCTGATGGTTGTTCATATCCACAACTGTGAATATATTTCATATATATTGTTGTGAATTGGCAGGAGCCAATTCACGGAGTTTGGAGGAAGCCGAAAGGCACGCGATTAAGCTCACGCAGGCTGGCGTGAGGTCTGGAACAGTTAAAGGAGTTGAGTCTAGTAAATAAAGTACGAAGCTCTTGGAATACTTAACTTTAATCCACAATTAGAGAACATCGGTCTGACAGTACATAATTTGAATCTCAATATAAACGGGTAATGGCGCCTTGCTAGGTCGTAGCAAATGACGTAGCTGAAGGCTATGCTAACTATCGTCTCGGCAAATGAGAGCGTATTTGTCAGTGTAGCATCGCTAGCAAAGTCGTACGTACAACTGGGGCGAGTGCTAGGACGTCTCACTAGACGTGCCATGTGGTGGCGCTCGGTCTGCAATCACTGACATGGCGACACGTGGGTCCGACGTATACTAGTGGACCGCGGCCGATTTAAAGGCTACCACCTAGCAAGTGTGGTGTCTGGCGGTGACACCACATATATAATGTGTTTTTGCATTTTGATTGCATCTTTCTCAGTTATGCTCAGAAGGGTTAGCCACACTAACCCCCCCCCTTCCTCCCTCCACACACACACACACACACACACACACACACACACACACACACACACACACACACACCAGGGCACTCTTTCATGCTAACTGACTGAATTTTTGGCAATATTGAGAAGAAAAAAATGAGCAATAAATAAAGTCTTAGTTCCTTCCATGTGATCAAAATGACCGGAGATTCACCGCAAAAAAATCCCGTTGATGATGTTTATTGTTTGTGTCAAATAACTGCTCACTGATAATGGGGAAATTGATGCCACTCCAGATGTTGAAGTTTCTAACTTCAAAGTTGCCTCTGATGATGTTCTGGTAAGAAGTATTCCCGAATTTTCTTCAATGTGTGGTGTGTGTTTCAGAAGAAGTTTTGTAGCTGAAGTTTGTCAGACAAAGTTGTCAACACTTTACCATCACCTGTGAATTTTGAAGAGAGGAATGATGTTGCAAACATTATAAAGGTTGTGTAATAATGCTCAAAATCACCAGACAGGTTTCAGAAGATTAAAAAGGAAGAATATGTTACTCTGCAAGAAGATACCACATTTTATGGCACAATGGTGCATGGAAGTGATGTGGAAGATGATGTAGTAGAGATGGAATGGTATTATTTCAATGAAACTAAAATTAATATAATGTATCGAATCTCTTTAGTATATAACGATATTGGAAAAATCCATAGTAGAGACTAGAATGGTGAAAATATGATCATAATGTATGGTAACTTCATCTAACATTTTGTTTGTCATGGAAAAACCCAAACAAAAAAGAAAGAAAGGGAGAGAGAAGTTCTCATGAATGTCACATGTCAAAAATGTGAGAAATATTCAATATAATGTTGTGTACTTCCAAACTGACCTACTAAATATATTTCTTTCATTTGTACTGATATTTTAATATTTCAGACTACTTTTCAAAATTTAAATGAACTCTCATCTAAAATGGTTAAACTTGACTTGACAACTTTTCATTCTGAATGCTTCAATTGTAAGACTGACAAGACTGTCCTTATATCGATACTTTGTTTTTAGTTCAGAGGCAGCATGGACAATGAAGAGTTTACACTGTACGCATGAACTATGTAGAATACGATTCACTGTCCACATCACCCCCCCCCCTCCCCCTCCCCCTCCCTGTTCCCCAAGTGTCATGTTATTTGGGGTTAAAATGTACATGGTGCCAAAAACAAGTGACTTGCAGTTCACTTGGAGGCATGGGCAGTGGCACTGGAAGAATAGGTGTGTCTGATGTCCTCATAGAACTTCGCGTGGGTAGTGTCTCAGTGTTAGCTGGGCTGAAGGCTGGCTTGAGTCTGTCAACAGACATTGTGATAGAAAACAGCCAGAGATATCAACATTAAACAGTTTGTCATGGTGTACTAATACTGTGTAGGCACTGTTTTATGGTGGTTTGAGAGGCTTTCGAATAGTATCAGTTGGACAGAAACCTATCTGTATGATTTTAAGTTACAGAAAATGAACAGTTGCTGGGTGGCATGTTCTTTGGAAATCACTTGACGGAGCTTATGGATCTGCGAGCGAAAATGTTGTGCAAAATCTGAGGCTTCAATAATACTGTTTGTTGTGTCAGTAAAGAACTCTCCCAGTAGTTGAAGTATCTGCCATACATTAAATCAGCTGTTGCTGGATTGAGATCTTGTTTGAAAGCTGTCTGGAAGCCTAGTAAAACAGTAAGTAGGTTGTAACTCTTCAGGCTTTCCCGGTGGTCTAATGACATCTAGGGTTGTCGGGTGTTCTGCCGGATATCAGCGTCGTACTTGCATGATATTTTGGTCACGTAGCTTGTGGCCTTCATCAGGTGCGACCTGAGACTGCTCCTCGAGTGGACCTGGTCCAGTATTTATGCCTATGGCCTTCCCCCTCCACCAACGGCTGCAGGCGCTTCCTCTGCGGTCCGCGCCCATTCCCTGCGACCTGCTGGAGCATTGCTACTCCGTTTTCCGTCCGCTGCGGTTCTAGGTGTTCCCTCTGCGGTCCGCGCCCACCAAACCCACTCCTGAGGGTTTCATCTACGGTCTGGGGTACCAAGCGTTCCCCCTGCAGTCCACGCCCGCTCACCACGACCTGTTGGAGCGTTGCCGCTCCGTTTTTCGTCCGCTGCGGCTCTGGATGTTCCCTCTGTGGTCTGCACCCATCAGTCCCACTTCCAAACTTCCACCTAATGTGGCAGAGGAAGTCCGCCGAGAGACCTGCAGGGCCCTCAACAAGGCTAGGCCGCTGAAATCGAACATCACAACTGAGGAGAGGCTTGCACTCAAGAAACTACGGGAAGACAACAGCATTGTGGTACTGCCAGCAGACAAAGGGAACTCCACTGTCATCTTGCAGCGGGTGGATTATGATGAGAAAGTACGCCAATTTCTGGAGGACCCTGCATACAGAATTCTGCACGGACAAGGTGGCCAAGAAGACTAGTGCTCTCTTGAAGGAAACAGGGATGCCTGATAAGATCATCAGACAACTACGGGAAAAAGTGCCAGTGTCACCTAGACTGTATGGTCTGCCTAAAATACACAAGGAGGGCGTGCCCCTACGTCTTATTGTCAGTAATATTGGGGCACCTACGTACACAACAGCCAAGTACTTGAAAGGTCTCCTGTCTCCATATGTGCGGAAATGTATTCACCACATCTGCAACTCAGAAGATTTCGTGCAACGCCTCAATCAACTGCACATCACAGATTCGGACATCATGGTTAGTTTTGATGTGGTATCGCTGTTCACCAGGGTCCCACTGAAGGACTCACTAGAACTGATCGCAGAGAAATTTGACGGTGCTCTGTTGGACCTGTTCAGTCATACACTGACATCCACGTATTTCCTGTACAGAAACCAATATTACGAGCAAACTGAAGGTGTAGCCATGGGCAGCGCACTGTCCCCTGTGGTTGCCAACATGTTTATGGAGAGTTTTGAGGAGAGGGCATTGGAGACAGCCACATTTAAACCCACATGCTTCTTTAGGTATGTGGATGACACCTTCGTGATCTGGCCACATGGGATGGACAGGCTCAATGAGTTTCTTGAACATCTTAACTCATGCCACCCTAATATCAAGTTCACCATGGAAATGGAGAAGAATGGCCAGCTGCCATTTCTGGATGCACTAGTCCAGAGGGAAGCAGATGGATCAACTGGCCACAGTGTGTACCGAAAACCAACACACACTGATTTATATCTGCAGGCCAGCAGCTGTCACCACCCTGCACAGAAGAATGGGGTTCTGAAGACTTTGGTCCACAGAGCACGTGCCCTGTCAGACCAAGAGAATCTACCTATAGAGATAGAACGTCTCAAAACAGTTTTCTCCAAGAATGGATACACAGACAGACAAATTGAGAGGGCACTCCAACCAGCCACTACACCACAGGTTCCTGAAGAAGACCAAGATGAAGCAAAGAAGGTAGCATATCTGCCCTATGCTGGCTCTATTTCTGCCAGAATCAGTAGGATCCTCCGTAAACACAATATCAAGTGTGTTCTCTGTCCATCCAACAAGATCGGGGGACTGCTGGGGAGTGTCAAAGACGACTTGGGGTTACGAAAACCAGGGATTTACAATATACCTTGTCAATGTGGCATGTCCTACATTGGCCAGACGACAAGAACTGTGGAGATCAGGTGCAAAGAACATCAGAGGCACACTAGATTAAGACAGGTGACTAAGTCAGCCATTACTGAACACTGTCTCGAACTAGATCATGCCATGAAGTATGAGGATACCAAGATTCTAGCACAAACACCCAGATTTTGGGACAGTGTTATAAGAGAATCGATAGAAATTAAAATGGCTGACGATCTTATGAACTGTGACACAGGGTACCAGCTAAGCAGAGCCTGGGATCCGGCTCTGGAATTGTTAAAGGAGCAACGGGGCCAGCTGCAACACTACATAAACAGAAGAAGCAGAGACATGGAGATGGAAAACGAGCCCCTGACGGACTGCCAGGCGCACCAGACCAAAGATGGAACACCCAGAAATGGGACTGGTGGGCACGGACCGCAGTGGGAACACCCAGAGCCACAGCGGATGAAAAACAGAGCGGCAACGCTCCAACAGGTCGTGGTGAGCGGGCGCGGACCGCAGGGGGAACGCTTGGTACCCCAGACCATAGATCAAACCCCCAGGAGTGGGTTTGGTGGGCGCGGACCGCAGAGGGAACACCTAGAACCGCAGCGGACGGAAAACGGAGTAGCAATGCTCCAGCAGGTCGCAGGGAATGGGCATGGACCACAGAGGAAGCGCCTCCAGCCGTTGGTGGGGGGGGAAGGCCATAGGCATAAATATTGGACCAGGTCCACTCGAGGAGCAGTCTCAGGTCACACCTGATGAAGGCCACGAGCTACGTGACCGAAATATCGTGCAAGTACGACGCTGATATCCGGCAGAATACCCGACAACCCAAGATGTAAGTAAGTAGGCTGTCAGCCCAGAACATTGTGGCATGGTACCTGATTGAGGATGTTAACTGCTGATGAAGCCATTCTACAAGACCATTAGCTGCAGGCTGGTAGTCACAGGTTAGAACACAGTTCATGCTGAGCTATACTGATGGTGTTAAAGAGATATGACTTGAACTGCATGCCCAGATCAGCAGTGACACAGAGAGGAATGTTGAAGTGTGGCATCCAGTCACAGGAGGAGGTCATGGCTACAGTTTCTGCCATTGTGTCTTTCATAGGATAAACTTCAAGCCAATAAGAGAAACAGTCAATTGCTGTAAGGCTATATTGGTAGCTTTCTGATGGTGGCAAAGGTCCAATGATTTCGATGCGGACGTACTTAGAGTGTTGACTCACCAGAGCAAAGGCACTGAGTGGAACTCTTAGCTGCCGTGTGTGTTATTTTGTTGCACTTATAAGTGTAGCACTGGTGAATAAATGCCTTATAATTATTTTCTATATTTGGCCAAATAAACGCCTTCTTAACTAGTTATTCAGTTGCCCTTACTCTCGGACGAGAGGCTGTGAAGAGATGAAATTGCTTGGTTGCAAAAATCAGCCATCCTTGTGTTGTTGATAAGTAACAGTAAAGTGCTATGTTCAAGCTCGGTATTTAGATGTGTTGGAGCTGTAACCTGACAATGCCTCAAGGCCTGCCGTCAGCTCGCTGCTTCCTTCCTGGGTGTTGGCAAGCACTAAAAAGTCAAGTTCCTTCGCGATGGCATCAGTGTGAGGTAGTGCATCTGCTGGTCTATTCTGCTCACCATCTACATGCTGAATATCCATAATATATTGTGCAATGAAGTCCAGATGTTGTAACTCGTACAGTGATGCCTTGTCTGGATTCTGATGGAAAGTGAACACAACTGGCTTATGGTCTGTGAGTCGCATAAAATGTCTGCCTTCAAGCACATGCCTAAACTTTTCGATTGAAGCATACACTGCATAGAGCTGATGGTCATAAGTTGATCAGTTTGTTTGTGAAGGTGATAATTTCTTGCTGAAGAAAGCTAGAGGTTGCCAGTCATTTTGCGCACATTGTTTAACATAGCTCCAGTTGCAGTGCATCGTGCATCTGTCACAACTGAGAAAACTGTGTAAGGCAGAAAAATTACCTAAAAATGCAACCTCTGCAATAGCATCTCTTACTTTGACCAAGGACGCTACCTGTTTGTCAGTCCATTGTAGCGTGTCGCCAGTTTTAGGCAAACCTTTTAGCATTTCATTGAGAAGTGCTGCCAACAATGCATAATTGCACATAAAATGTCTATAAAAGTTTGTTAATCCCAAGAAACAATGTAATTCTTGTAATGTAGTGGGCTGGGGAAACTGAGAACTAGCTTCCACTCTGTCTTGACATGGCAGTATTATTTGTGCATTGATAAGATATAGATTTAAGTGTCAGGAAGTCGTTTCTGAAAGTATTTGTATGGAGTGTAGCCATGTATGGAAGTGAAACATGGACGATAAATAGTGTCAGGAAGTCGTTTCTGAAAGTATTTGTATGGAGTGTAGCCATGTATGGAAGTGAAACATGGACGATAAATAGTTTGGACAAAAAGAGAATAGAAGCTTTCGAAATGTGGTGCTACAGAAGAATGCTGAAGATAAGGTGGGTAGATCACTTAACTAATGAGGAGGTATTGAATAGGATTGGGGAGAAGAGAAGTTTGTGGCACAACTTGACTAGAAGAAGGGATCGGTTGGTAGGACATGTTTTGAGGCATCAAGGGATCACAAATTTAGCATTGGAGGGCAGCGTGGAGGGTAAAAATCGTAGAGGGAGACCAAGAGACCAATACACTAAGCAGATTCAGAAGGATGTAGGTTGCAGTAAGTACTGGGAGATGAAGAAGCTTGCACAGGATAGAGTAGCATGGAGAGCTGCATCAAACCAGTCTCAGGACTGAAGACCACAACAACAACAACAAGATACCCTAAGAGTTTTACTTCCGTGGCTCTGAAGACACATTTTTACACATTAATATACAAGCCATGTTCTTGTAGTTGGTGAATACATGTGCTAGATGCTCTGCCTTGCTAGAAAAACATTACAAGCATGTCATCAATGTAGATGTGACAAACTCTAAATCGCTAGTTACTTCATCTACAAAGCACTGAAAGGTCTCGGTGGCATTGCACAGTCTGAATAGCATTCACACAAATTTGTAACATCTGAACGGAGTGCAAATTGTGGTTTTGGGTATGTCTTCCAGCGCAGTTTGTATGAGGTCGACCATGGAGAAAAGAGTCTTACCATGAATGTGCATAGCAAAGTCTTCGATATGTGGCACAGGATAATGATTAGGTATTTTTCTGGCATTATGCTGGTGATAGTCACCACATGGGTGCCACCTGTTTTTCTTCTTAGGACCTACATGGCTGGAGAGATCCAGCTACTATCTGAAGGAAGGCAGATCCCTTGTGCTAACATAAAAAGAACTCTTGCTTTGCAGTTTTTAGTTTTTTCACGTGCAGACAAAGAAGCTACACATAAACTGGCAGCTCTGGTGTAGTGACAATGTAATGTACCATTGAGTGTCTTATTGGTGATGGAGTAGAATGGACTGGTGGCTTCAGGGAACAGATTAAGAAAGTCATTGTATGGTAAATCACTTTGATGCCAGCATGACTGGTAGGGTATAGACGCCTATGACTAGACAACTGTGTTGTAGAATCAAGCAGGTGTCAATTGCAAAGATCTGGAAGGAGGCTGTAAAAATATAAGAAATCCCTCATGCAATGAGATACAGCATATCGACTACAATGAATCTCCATATGAATTCTCGTTGAAGACTGAAGTTTAGATGTAAGTTAATGTAATCATAAATCTTAATGGAAGACCAGTTCATAATATACAGATGATTGCAATTGGTATTCTGCTGTGGGAGACAAAAAGAAGGGTAAACTGAGAGATCAATGAGAAATTGCAGCTTATTAGAGTGCTCTGTTATAAACAGTCAACGACTGTTCGATTTGAAATCAGTCACCATAGCTACTGATCTTTGGTCACATTTCCCTTGTCATAGGGTGGTTGACACTGGTGAGCTACAGCTCCAATTTTGTTGTGATACCAGCAGATATTCTCTGTGGTGGGCGAATGCTTATTTGTGCTAGAAGAACGTCGTCATTGTGATGCATGTGTGGAGTGCCGTATATGTAGAGGTACCACTGCTTAGACTGTTAAGCTACTTTTGCTTGCCATGCTTTCAGAGATATCTCTGTTTTGGCAGAGACAGTTGTGGTGCTTATCAATGGATACACCTCAACCATTCTGTCAGCAGTTGGAGTGAGAATGTCAAGGTCACCAGTGCAAACTGTGAGCATCTTCTGTGCATCTGTAAGTGAGCATAAAGGACAAATATTCCACAGAATATTGTTGTTAATTGCATTACCTGCCAGCATATCAAGATAACAAAGTCACTGAGATGGTATACAGTCACCAAGTTCTTCAGTGCTGAGCAGTTTTCCAAGTCACTTAGCTTCTGACTGAGGCAAACACATTAAGAGCACATGCTTGATAGGCACATATTTTGCAGTGTGTGGCAGTGAAGATAGGAAGACATTTACTTTCATAGCCATTTGCTCATTAATTGCAGCCACCATAACTGTATTTAGTTTCATCCAGAGTGATGTGAGCCTAGACAAGTTTGGTCTCGAGTTGGGCAAGCCATAGTACTGGATTTTCCGACCAGAGTGGCAGGGGTTTCTCTGCATTCAGCTGGTAAGTCTGTGCTTTTCATGGAAGATGTTAATTACACAACATGGTCACTCATGACTGATTGTGTGCAGTGCAGTCTGTATGAAAACTTACAATGCATCTTATTGTTCTGGCTTGCGACTCAATTTTTCTGACATGCAATGCAATCATTCCAGTGTGTGATTTGGATACTTGGGGTCACCAAATGTCATGTGAAAATACAGTTTATATATGCACACAATATAACAGTTAATGACAATGAGTAATTGTAATTTTAAAACTGTCCATTTTTAGCTCAGAGGCAGTGTGGAGAAACAAAGAATTCACACTGTACATATGAACTATGTAGCAGATGATTCACTGCTCACATCCTTGTCCACATAGTAATAGTATGTTGCCATAAGACAATGGCTGTTTTGATGGAACCCTGAAAGCATTACATGCTGATGGCATTCTTTTTCCAATATCTGCATGTGTTCATACCATGTTGATTGACAATCAGCATTCATCTCAAAAAAACTGTTACATTCATTGAACTATCTGTAAGTTTGTCATCTATGCCCAATGTTACAGAGTTGCTTTCCCTCTTTGTGTTAAGTGTATACTGCTTGTCCAGTGTTGATTTATCACATACTGCTCATCTGTTAACATCTTTTAGGGTTTTATTTTATTTGCCTTCTCTATTAGAAGTCCTAGACTTTTATCAATGTCTATGTTGTTGCTATCATCAGGAAAGAGAACTTTCCTCCATGTCTTATACTGCCCAGAAAGTCATTGATATACAATAAGAATGGAAATTAACCCAATTCACTACCCTGAAGAATATCTGTGTTTACATGATTCTTGTCTGACAATTGTTTTACCAAAAATTTATCAGTGACTATTGTGTGAACTATATCTGTCTTTTGCACCTTGTTTTCCCGGTAAGACTGGAACCAGTCATTTGTTATACATATTTCACCAAATGCTTTTGGTTTGTTTAGTAGTGTTTTATGGTCAACAGACTCAAAAGCCATGGACACATGAAAGAATGAGCTTTTAACAGTCATCCTTACCAGCAGCTTCAAGTCCCACTTTACTGAACTGTTTAATAGCCAATATTGTGCTACTTCTACTTTGGAAACCAAACTGCACTTCTACAAGAAGGTTGTATTATTTCAGGTAACTCATTAGTCTATCTTTCATGATTGAGTTGATTATTTTTGAGAATGATAGCAGCAGTGAAACTGGCCTTTAGATTTCAGTACTCTCTGCATTATTTTTCTTTAGTAAGGTCACAACTCATGCATGCTTTAGGTACTCTGGAAAAATCTAAACCGAAGGACTCATTTATTATTTGTATTAACTGGATTTGTATGCAGTCTATGGATGCCCTCAGAACAGAGACTGTAACCTCATCTACATCTGCTGCTGACTTCTTATTTTTTAATTTTTGTATTGTCTTCCTTTCATCTAGCTCTGTTGTCGGAAACATCATCATTGTGCTAGCTGTGTAATGGTGCTACATATGTTTTTGGAAGATTTTGTTGCAACTTCTCCACAGTACCAGAGAAATAGGTCTTTACAAAATTTGCCACTTCATGAGGATTTTCTATAACTCTACTCTCAATTTCAATTTATTAGTTATCATGCTCGTGTCTGCCTTCTTCACTTTCTTGTTTTATGACATCCCAGTATTTTGCTTTTAATTTCTGTATTATATATTATTTTTTCATTGAATAATTCTTTGACAGCAAAAAATATCCCCCTATATTATGATTGTAAAGAAGTAACTGTGGGTTAGTGTGGTGCTTTTGTAAACAGCTGGGAAATTTAAATGTCTGGAAGGTCTTTCTGGTAGACAACGTTATCCATCTGTTTCCTTGGTTGCTGCTGTTGAAATGGTTACTTTTGGAAATGTTTCCTCAAAACTTAATTTAAACAATGTTCAAAATTTGGAGAACTTGTCATCTATATTGTTTTATGTATAAAGTTTATCCTGGGTTGATTTGCCAACAGCATAGAAAAAGTGTGTATTTAAGATCCTTATGCAGGCATGCAGTTTTGTGTATTGTATCAAGTGTGTCTTTGCAGTTGTTATCTGACAGTAATGATGAGAGGCCAAGATTTATACTACTAAATTGTTGTTACCAAAAATCTCAAAAAGTTCTTGACCGATTTTGTGTTAGTAGAAATCTCAAAACATTCTTGAGTGATTTACTATTTACTTCAAATTTATACACAGTCCCCTAATAAACATTTGGACAGACATAGGCTATATAATTATTTAAATATATATGGTATATAAATATATACACACTTATAAAAAGGGGGAAAGTTATTAGCACATATCTCAAAAAGTTTTTGACCAATTTACTCAAATTTTACATGATACTCTAATATTCAGATGAACATAGGCTATATATTTTTAATATACATGTACATATAAAAAAGGGAAAATGTTATTAGCAAAATCTCAAAAGGGGAAACGTTGTTAGCAAAAATTTTGAAATGTTATTGACCCATTTATTTCAATTTTATTACAGAATCCTCTAATAAACATCTGGATGGACACAGGTTATATATTTTAAATGTATATCATATATAAATATATTCATACTATATAAAAGGGGAAAGTTATTAGGAAAAATCACGAAAAGACCTTAAACAATTTATTTCAGATTTTTACACATTAGTCTAACAAAGATTTGGATAGACATAGACTACATATCTTTCTAACATATTTGGAATACAAATGTATACAATAATCTATACTACTGTTTAACTTTGTTACAAAAACCTTGAAAAGTTCTTGACTGATTTACTTCAGATAAATGTTCAGATGGACATATCCTATATATCATTTTATTATAAATACATATGTAATAATAATAGTAATAATAATAATATAAAACAATTCATTATTTAACACTGTTATCAAAAATCTCAAAAAGGGGAAAGTGGAAATATTGTTAACAGAAACTTCAAAAAGTCCTTGACCAATTTACATCAAATTTTCATGATACCCTAATAAAGATTCATACTGACACAAGCTGCATAGGGTTTTAAACAACAATTTGCACGTTTTCTGTTGAAACCAACTGTGAAACATAAATGCTTTGCTGTGTTCTGCTACACTGTGAAAATGTGTGGTCTTGTTAACTTTTCCATAGTCATTTTTAACTTTGGTAGCAAATCATTTAAACCAGTCAACAAATTGTTTCTCTCAGATATATTCTTCATCTTTATATATAATTTTAAACAAAAATTGTAAACACAAGGATATGCTGTTTTGTTTTTGTTCTCACCATTGGTTCTCACAGAAAACTGGAACATATCTTTTATGGCTTATTGCCTTGTGATTAGAATACTACGGCAGAAAATGAATCATCCAAAATGTTGTAATCCTACAACAATGTTTCCTCCTGTTCCCTAGGCTAAGGCAATGTACGCCATTAGCATGACTTTCTAACACCACTAAGGGGTGGCCATACACCACCGCTCTTTAGCCCAATAACACAAAATCATTATGTTAATAGCAAAGCCTTAGGTTAACAGAGAGAGATATTAGTAAATAATTTAATAAAGTATAGACTGAGGCTGCATCTGTTAGTCAAAACCCCGAAGCATAATAACGTGCTTGAAACAGATGGATTTTAAGTTTATATAAATCCCTTTTAATTATTTAAGCAATGGGAACTCCAAGTAGGAATTTCAATAATTTAGGAAAAGACAGATTGCTACTTACCATAAAGAAGACATGTTAGGTTGCAGACAGGCACAATTAATTGTCATAGTGCCTGTCTACAACTTAACACAATGTTTGCAAATGGTGGCCACAAACAAATAACTCATTGAATAAGTGAACACTGTCTCTCAGCAGTGCAAAGGTTGGTATTCCTGTGTGCAGATGTAGCATTATACCCACCAGCATGTGCTAAATCACAATGTACAAGTCCTGGTACACGAAAATAACATTCGTGTCATACACACCACCCATAGCATCACTGGCTCCAGGCAATATACCTCACCAACATTCCAGGCACAAGATGACAGGTGAAAGACCACAAGCTCTGTTCCACATGCCTGTTTAAGACTATGCTCACATGACCACTCCTTGATTCAATGCAAATACCTTCATCCCAACCACTATTCAAAATTTTCAAAACAATTTCATGTAATGACTTATGATAAAACATATGAAAATCTTTGCAGTCATTTTCCAATCTCTTAATAAGCTCTTTTATACATTATTTTAACAATTTCAAACAACCTCAAACACATAAATCGCCACATTTAAAACTCTAATCAAAACAGAACATGAACTTGGCTTATTTTATAAAACACAACTACAATTCAAAATTTATCAAAAGGTACTGGAATATTAAGGAAAGAAACTCAAACTAATAAGATAATTTGGGTTTGTGGAGGACTTCATAATTATGGCCTATTTATGTAAATAAACTAAACTGTTTATAACATTTTTTGTCGAAACAACCTGTTCATTGTATTGCAGGCACTATCTTCTTTCATCTGGTGTAACATGAGTGTGACTTTTGTGATGGATTCAGTTGTTACAACTCACTATAAACAATAATGGTAACAATGTCAATAGCTTTGTAACTATTAAAGCTTTAGATGCGGATTTATGTTTAATGAGCTTGTCCTACTGCAATGGTTCGAAAACTATCATTGGTTTTTCTCTAGCATGTTTGTAAAGAGTTTTAATGTATTCACATTAAAATCATATTAGTGAAGACATTTCAAATCACAGGTCCCTCCATATTAGCTCATCCTGTGACCATATCACCGAAACACACTCCTTTTCATACCTGTAAAAACCGCAGTGACCACTGGGTCTCGTGGCTTGCTTGCCACCTTTACTTCCACTCATCTCACCTGTTACAGCCATCTGACAGCTGGCTGTCCCAACAAACATTCACACCAGCCCACTACCAACCTGTCAGATTCAGTCCATCCTGCAGCAGTCAAATCAGCTGCTTATAACGCCACATCACCCCACTTCATATATCAATCACCTGCTGAGTGGTATATGGAGTAGCACCACATCCCACCATTCACATAATCTCAAGTAATACCAGTTTTTCAGATATTTAACTATGCCAAAACTCATATAATAATTGTGTGAGTGCTGAATCAGTCAGCTTGATCATTATCTCCAGCATATATGTACGCATATTAACTTAAACATAACTGATGTATCTTACATAAAAAAGCTGTTAATAATTTGGTAATCAAGTCTTTGCAACCAAAATGATTTACATGAAACAAGTGCCTATCTAATCTTTATACACACAGCATTCCATGACTTCCGAGTAATCGGGCTATAGAAACTCTTTCCTGGTTCACCATGTGTCAACTGTTTTTAGATTTCAAGTGACACTTAGCAAGGCAACAGTACAAATGCTTAAATATGTATTAAAACAGCTGGATATTTCCATTTATTAATTGATAAACAAAAAAATTAAATTTTGAGAATTTTTTTTTTGCATTCCACAAGTTACCTATGATACTAATTGATAAAATAAACAATTCAGGTCTCACATCTGAACAAATACCCACCAAGCTAGATTAGCCTAATCCCAAATCCATTGATTTCCATGATTCTAAATCTGATTGTTATACCTACGTACTGACACAAGAGAGAAAATCAAACAATGTACTGTACATCCCATTATTCATCTCACCCCAATACACCAGACTTACCCACCATGAGTTATTTCTCATGACACAGTTGCTTTATCTAATGTTTCTGCACTTATATAAATCTGTCATAATTCTCCCTTTACTTCTGACAATAATCGTGTCATTATACAGACTTAAATTTCCCTATATATCGACACATATACCAAATACATATCACTTAAAACATCCATGCATATTGTTTAACAAACAGCAAAATTCCTGTAATAATCATTTAAATGAAACTTTTGCCATCAGTTCCACCAGTATCAGCTGCGCAAATCATGTTACACAGCAGTTATATACCATCCAGAAATACTTAACAATGAGAAACCCCCAAAATTACTTATAACTATATAACACAGTAATAAATATACACTTTATATACATTTGAGCATGTTGTATTCTCTTCATTCACTTTTCAATATACCTTCACAGCTCAGTTATATGGACACAAAGGTTTCTTTGATTTTGGATACACCAGTCTGTAGGGACTGGGATGCGGGTACTCTGTTACTTCAAGTGGCCATGATACGATTCAAATAATTTTTTGGTTTACCAATCAATTACACTGGATTTTTCTTTAGTTCTGACTAATACTCTGTCTCCCTATTTAAATTTAACTATCCTATATTTTCCATCATCTCTCTTCTTTCTTTCAGAACCCTTCTTTAGCAAATGTTGGTTAACTAATGACTCCCTCTCTTCTCTAGTTTCAAGGTTAGCTGAAGGAAACTCGATATTCTCTGCTGTGAAATTATCAGGTTTTCCTCCTATCATCACTTCATATGGAGAGAAACCAGTAATACTACTTTTAACAGTATTCATAAGATCTTGAAATACCATGCTCCTCCCATGTAGTGTGTTTTTTGCTGCAGTAGGTCCTGCACCACCCAACCAATATCTGCATGTACCTCTCAGCAGGATTGGTTGTCAGGTGGTACACTGATATCCTAATGTGTCTAAATGCCTACCTTTTCTACAAATTTGACCCACAGTCTGGAAGTAAATTGTGCTCCATTGTCTGATGGATCTTTTCAGGCAATTTGACATTCACTACATAGTCCTTTCCTTGTTTATTAACTACACTCTTACTTGTGACGGGTTTTAGAGGATACAGTTTGACATGTTTAGAGAATACATCAACTGCTAATAGCATATATTTCAGTCCACCACAGCTTACTGGCAAGGGTTCAACAAACAATAGCCAGTAACTCACCTGTTCGACTGGGGGTGATGTTCTGCATTTCTCTCTACATAGCTACTGTGCTAAACTTCACCCTTTGACATTGATCACAAGCAGATAGCTGTTTCCTTATTCTTCTAGCCATATAATTAAAGATGACATACTCCTGCATTATGAAACACTCCTGTGCTCAATAGTGCCCATGGCTGTAATGAATGTAATTAATTTAATGTTTTACCTGTTGATCTGGAAAACAAAGCTTCCATTCTTCCCTATCTAAACTTATTTGCCAAAATAGTATGCCCTATAAATATTATGATACTGTTTAATTTTTTCATATCCTTTACACCCAAAATTAACTTTAATGAATTTCAGTGTTAGATCCTCAGTTTAGATACTGCCCATATCTTTGCATATTGCTTTCATCTGATTCTCTTCCTCTACACCTTTTATGTACGTTATTTGCAACTCTTTCTTAGACTCCATTTCTTCTTCACTCTCTTCCTCAACAATTGGAGCCAGTCAAGGCATCTGCCACATTGTTGTCCATCCCTTTTATAAATTCAATATGATATCTAAATTGCTGGGGAAACATGGCCCATCTTATTAACCGATTGTTCAACAGTTTACATTCTTGGAGGTAGCTCAGAGCTTTATGGTCAGTAAAGACAACAAACTCACTGCTTTCCAGATAAACACTAAATTTTTGCAAGCCAGATACCACATCCAATAACTCATTTTCTGATATCCCTTACTACATTTCATACTTGGATAACATCTGGCTTGTGAAAGCTATAATTCTTTTCTCTAGCTTTCCATCTATCATTTTTTCCTGGAACAGGACTTATCCTACACCATAATCTAAACTGTCAGATGCAATGCAGAAAGGCAATGAAATATCTGGATAGTATAATACTTCACTGTTAACTAAGCTGCTCTTAATAGCTATAAATTCCTTATCATACTCAACAGACCAACTCCAGGTAACATTCTTTTTTAGCAGCCTACCTAGATTTGGTGAATCACTGATGAATTTTTGATAAAATATGTGTAGTCCAATAAATGACTTCAGTTGCTTCCTACGCAAATGCTGGGGGATGATTCCTTTGGAAGGGCACGACCGATGTCCTTCCCCATCCTTCCTGAATCCGATGGGATTGATGACCACGCTGTTTGGTACTCTTCCCCAAAACCGGGTTCGATTCCCGGCGGGGTCAGGGATTTTCACCTACCTCGAGATGACTGGGTGTTTGTGTTGTCCTCATCATTTCATCATCATCCAGGAAAGTGGCGAAATTGGACTGAGCAAAGATTGGATAATTGTACGGGCGCTGATAACCACGCAGTTGAGCGCCCCACAAACCAAAACATCATCATCATTCCCCAAAACCAACCAACCAATCAATGTTGCTTACAGCAATAGCCTTCATCCTTTCCTTGTTAGGTAGTATACCCTCAGAAGTTAACAGATGACCTAAGAATGACAATTCTGCCTGCACAAATTCACATTTATTCAGGTTAGGAATCATCCCTTCATTATGTATAGCTCTGAACACCTCCTTCAACATTTGGTAATACTCTTGCCGTGAGCTGCTGGTTACCAATATGTCATCAACATACAAAGTAAGTTTTCTCAACAACTCATATCCAAGGACACGATTCAATGCCCTGATGAACACAGCCACTGATATACATAATCTAAATAGAACCACTATAAACATATATGTTCTCCCTTCAAATATGATAGCAGTATGCTTCCTGCTGTCTTCAGCTAACCTCACCTGCAGGAAACCAGATGTTAAATGTACACTAGACATCAGCTGTATGTTGTTAAATTTTTGCAAAAGTTCGTTCATGTTTTCTGGTTGGTCATTTTCTTTTACATTTATTTTGTTCAGTCTCCTCACATCTAACAAAATCCTCAGAGAAACATCTTTCTTTTTAACTTTAACAACTGGGTTAGTATACTCATTCCTGCCCAACATAGTAACCTTCCTGTCTAGCAGTTTCTTTGTTCTGGCCCTTACTGCTTCCTTGTCTGTCACAGCAGCAGTGAATGTTTAACCCTAATGACTTCATTGGGTTTTACCTTCAAATGATATTTAAAATCAAATTTTTCCCCAGGCTTATCTGAAAACACATCTTTATATTTACTCAATAGCCTCTTGAGCTGTGAGCTTTGATCCTTTGACAAATGTTTAATCTCTTTTATTTTATCATTTATTTGTTCTAGAGAACATGCCTCCCTACTATACTCATTCTCCATTTCTAGGTGAGCTGTCACTTTACCTCCTGTCAATTCATTTCTATATTTAACTCTTTTTCTTCCACATTCCTCATTAAATTTCAGAACTCTGTCTGTTACAAAAATACAGCAACCATATTTACTAAGAAAGTTCATCCCAAGAATAATGTTCATAGCAAGATCAGGCACCACAAAGCAAACTACATCGAAATACTGATCCTCAATCTTAAAATCTAATAGAATCTTGATCGTTACTGGCTTGCTTCATCCCCCAGCTGCAGTCTTTATTTTAAGCCCAATTACAGTCAACTCCACCACATCTCTACTACTTATCTGTTGTCAGAATGATTGAGATACAGCTGACACCCTAGACCCAGAATCTAATAATCCAATACTTTCTACATTTGACATTAATAATTGGTTGAACTCGTTCAATAATTATCCTCTTTAATTCAGTCTATTCCAACAGTTCTGCTTCAGTGTCTTCCCTGCTCTCTCTATCCATTATATGAACACTCTTATACATATCCCCATATTATTCTGTATCTGCATCTTCCTTAAACAAATCCTTAACTACTTCCCATATATCCTGTTCATCCCTTAATTCTTCAATTTTCCTTGCCACTTTAAATTTTAACTCATCCTATTCCTCAGGTATTAGCATTTTATGGATCTTACCATAAGATACCCAGTCATTAAAACATCATACTCAGCTTCCTCTTTTCCAATTAATCACTGCTAATATTCTTATTCAGAACCATCTGACTACCTTGCATAAAAACATGTGTCTCAACTTCTTTCTCAGGACAAAACTCAACGTTTTCATTACTGAAATCAACCTCAATTCACTCACTAAACCATCATTACCACCTACAGTACTATCCAGTGCACCCATTGGTAAAGTACACTGCATTTTCATATACATCATTAGCTACTGCTGCACCATGTGCATCCACTGGTAAAGGCACAATATCAATATTGACCCTAACACAACATGCTCCACTCTGATCAGGCTCACAGACATTCACATCTGAAGAACTTCCCTCATTCCTCATATCCATGTCCATGTGCACAACCAGCCTACAAATAACTTCATTATTACTTGCTTTGCCCCTCATTTTCACATCAGCACCTGTTTCTACTTCCAGCAGAGTGATTGCCTCTGTTTGAAAATTCACTGTAGTCTTAATTATCTTCCAGTTTAACCATTTTATTTCTGGCAAACAATTCCCAAAAATAATAGCTAGAATCATCATTGTTCCATTTATTCATATTTCATGTATTATTAGTATTGTTCCTCCTCTTCCAATTACTGTAGTTATTAAACCATTCCCACATATTTTAATTACCTATTATTGCATCCGTGCATACATGAATCTCTCTGCTTTGTTTCTCACTACAATTCTCTTCCCTATTGTAACCTTGTCTTGTCCTATTCTTTGCAACCATTAGCCACCCAGTGGACCTTGAATGAGGCTCCCATTAGTTTTCTGGTGGTCTGACCTGAAACCTTGCACCCTGTGCTCTCTCATGTCTTGGCCCTCACCTTACTTCCTCTCTCCTTTGTTCAAAATTCTCACTTCTTTCATTGTAATTCCATTATCTCTCTGCTGTCTCTCCCTTCAATTCCTACTGTGATTATTATGTACATTCCTATGACCTTCCCCCCTTTCCTATGATTTCCATTGAAATTATTATTGTAATTACCTCTGTCATGACTTCTGTTACTATCCCTCCGCTCAACAAATTTTGCTCTGTAACACAGAGCTCTATCCATATTTACTATGAAATACAGAAACTTTTCTACAGAAACAGTTGGGATGTGGGTGAGTTCCCACTGCACAGTGATTCTGGAATCTCTGGAACAGTTCCGAAGCGAATGCCATGAAGTGATTCCTTCATATTCAGAATCAAATCAAAGTCACAAGGACTTAAGTCTGGGGAGTATGGTAGATGGTACAGTACTTCCCAGTCCCGTCAACCAAACAGAGCAGCAACACCTTGCACTGTATGCGCCCACGCATTGTCATGCAAAATGATGGGTGGGTTGTGCAGAAAGTGGCGCCACTTCTTTCTCAAAGCTGGTCACAGGTAATGCTCCAAAAATGAACAGTAATTCTGTGCACTGATGATCTTCCATGGAGGAATGTAATGCTTTAGGATAACACCATCACAGTTGTACACGAGAATCACCATAACTTTAACCATACTGGGGCTCTGACGCAGTGACCAATCCAACAAATGGCATCATTAAGGGTCGCTACGAAAGTCAAAAGGGTGTGTTAATATTGTTAAAATGTCTGTATTCCAATTGTATATTAAAAAGTGTTATCAAGATAGCAGTGTTTATTCATATTTTCACAGCAATGATACCCGTCTGTTTATCGTTCCATGACCTGCTGAGAATCCTGCAGCAAGAGGATTGAAGGTAACAGGAGGAATTTGCATGAGCAGAGGAGGAGTGATCCGGAACCAGTATCGTCATACTAGTCTCCATGCACAATAGTGGCAACAAGAAAATGAAGTACATAAATTTACAAATCTTAAATGCTGAATATATGTATTGAATATTGAAGGTCTGTTTATATTAGAGCCAGTTAAAGTTCACTCAGGATAGGTGTACCTTCCAATTTGTTTTTTAATCATTCTTTCAAAATTTTCCTTTTAATTAATAAGCAGAAAATTTTTATTCAGTTTCCAACATATATATTACATTTTAGTCCCCCCGCCCCTATTCAAAGTCTCCTCTTTAATGTATAGATTTCTGTAAGTACCCCTAATGGCCTATCCAGATGTATTAATTTATTTAATTCTCTTCCACAAAATTCCCTTGTTCTGTTTTTACCACTCTTATATCCTTGCCCATTCAAAAATTAATTTTGTAATCTTAACTGTTTAGCTATAACTTACTATAGATGGCAAGGCACATTTATCAGTAACATGGTGCTCAGTTAAGCACAAAATCTGAGCTTTATTTATACTGTCCTTTTCACTAATGTTAATAAGGAGTTGATCTGTTTTGTTTTCTGATGCGATGCCACCCACATGTGACGCCACTTCTGCTGCTTGGTGGCAATGTGATGTGGCTCATGTGTGACGCAATGTGAAGATGCCGCATCTGCAACTCAGTGCCGATGCGATGCCACCTGTGTGTGACACCACTTCTGCTGATTGTTGCCAATGTAATGTTGCCAACGTGCGACCCTGTCAAGCCACTGCCTATGCTGCTTGGTGATTGTCCTCATGGGCTGCTGTATTGGCAAAGTACTGTGTTGATGTTGTCTGCTGCTGCTGTTACTAACACATCTATTATGCGTATTGTCTGCACTAAGTGCTCTATTATTGCTGCTGCTGCTTTTACCACTGCCGCACTATACAGAAACTCGCGAGCCCTTATGCTAACTGCTCATTACTACAGCTGGGATACTGGGATAACCAATCTGAAATATCAACAGAATGAAAATACAGTCTAGTCCAGGATGAGCCAATCCAATTATGATGCTTTCTCCTGGTCCCCATCGTGCAGGAAATGTATGGCCATTAACTTGGAGCATGGCAGGCTAACATCAATAGGAGGTAGCCAAACACTGTCACTCATTATCCCAACAACACAACATCATAATGTTATTACCAAAGCCTTACATTAGCAGTAAGACATTAACATATAATTTAACAAAAGATGTAATGAGGTTCAATCTGTTGATCAAAATCTCGAAGGATAATGACATTGCTTGAAACAGAATGATTTTAAGTTTTTTATAAATCCTTTTAATTATTTTTTAGAGAAGCACAATGTATGCAAATGATGGTCACAAAAAATAACTCATTGAATAACTGAACAGTGTCTATTGCCAGTGCAAATATTGGTATTACTATGTGCAGATTTAGCATTATACCTAGCAACATGTGTTAAATCCCAACACACAAGTCCAGTGTACAAAAATAACATTTGCATCATACACACAACCCATAGCATTACTAGCTCCAGATGAAATATCTCACTAACACTCCACACACAAACTACAGGTGGAAGGCCACAAGCTCTGCCCTGCATGCTCATTTAATGCAAATTCTTTCATCCCAAACACCATTCATAATTTTCAGAACAATTTCATATAATTACTTATGATAAAATGTATAAAAATCTTGGAAGTCATTTTACAATCTTTTAAAAAGCTCATTTACACATTTTTTTAACAATTTTAAACAAATCAGAAACACATAAATCATCACATTTACCACTCTAGTCAAAACACGAACTTGACCTATTTCATAAATCACAAGCACAAGTCAACACATGTTGAATGTTATGGAAATATTAAGGAAAGAACCTAATGCTGATAAGATCATTTTTATCTCTGTGGAGGAGATCATAGTTGTGGCACTATTTATGTAAATAATCCACATTGTTTATAACATTTTTATAGTTGTTTAATTAGAAAAACAATGTGTTCATTACATTGCAGGCATTATTCTCTTTCCTCTGGTATATCACAAGTGTGACTTTTGAGATGGATTCAGCTGTTACAATTTACTATAACAGTGTTGGTAATAATGTCAATAACTTTTCAACTGTTAAGGCTTTAGGTACGGATTTCTGTTCTATGAGCTCATCCCACTGTCAAAGTTCCAACACTGTCATTGGTTTTTCTTTACCCTACTCATAATGAATTTTAATGTACTTACACTAAAATCATATTAGTGAAAACATTTCAAGTCACAGGTCCTGCCATATTAGATTGCTCCACAGCAATGTCACTGGTACACAACCCTCATCCTGCCTGGAAAAATCCCGATGACCACTGGGCCTCATGAATTCCTTCTCTTCAGCTTACCTGTCACACCTATCTGACAGCTGGCTGCCCCAACAAACATTCACACCAGCCCACAGCCAACCTGTCAGATACAGTCCGTCTTGTGGCAGGCAAACCAGTTGCTTGTAACGTTACATACCTACGTGCAGATTACAGCTATGCAAAATACTTTCACTGAAGCTACTATCCACACATATACAGCAGCTAGTACGGTCTCTCTTACATTCTGTATACCAATGACACCAACCACTTTCCCATTAATTTTAAGTGGCTTCATTTCCCAATCATTGTTTAGTTTGCAATAACAATAAACAAGGCTCAAGGTCAGAGAGAGAGAGTGGAAGAGGAGATGGACACAGAGAAAGAGAGGAGGAAATGGAGAGAGATAGGGGAAGGAGGCTATGGACGGAGAGAAGGGGGGCGGGAAGGGATGGTGAGTGACAGGGGGAGGAGAAAATGGACAGAGAGACGGGACAGAAGGAGATTAGGATGTATATCCAATTCCCATACATATTCAGCAGTTGTGAAGCATTTCCCATTTCACTATCCTTTTATAAATACATTACAATTTTCCCTGTCTGTATCTGTAAGTACATGGTTTAAGACTGATGTTTACCTTATTGGTGCTCTTTTAGTTGTGTTTACCATTTGTGCCATGCACAAAGTCTTCAAAATGTTTATGAACTCATTTCATCCCCAAGACGTGTTTATAATAACTTCCACAGTTTTCACTCATGGTCAAATACAATAACTGCAACAAAGTGTGCAGGTATGTATTATGTTTATTCCACTATAAAACTGCATAATCTCACAGGAACAAGCAAGGTTTGTTAAGAGTGTAAATGTTTTAAAATGATTGGCTGTCCTTTAAATGAAAACAGATCATTGTTCACAAGTGTTGCAAATTTATAAGTGAGGCATGTCTGTTATACATATTTAATATTTATCATGTTATGAGAAGTATTTTATTTTATCACATTCAGCTTCTTGCCAATGTCAACAAATGCATTCACAGCTTTATCAATTTCATCTTTTGTATGTGCTGCAGATATCTGCACCCGAATCCTGGCTTTGTCTTTTGGCACCACAGGATAACTGAAGCCAATTACATAAATGCCTCTACCTGCAAACAAGCATAGTGATTAGAAATTATAGATAAGTAATGCAGCTAAAGCTTACAAACTTAAAATAACTAAAAATTTCTACTTGCAGAAATAATTGAAGCCATGTATTGCTACCTAGCTCTGAGAACACTTGCTGACACTAAAAGAGTGTCCTATATTTGTAGCTAGTGATCCAGATCTTTCAAGCATGATGTTAATATAAGATGAAGCTGCAATAGCTTAAGACACAGTGATCTTTGTATATTAGTCTGGATCAAATTTTAAAATTTTTTGAACAAACACCAAAATTTTTTCCCTAAAAATTTAACGTGACCATTAATAATGAGCCTTGTTGCTTTTAGTGATGTAGGGCATACGCGACCAATTTTCAACTTCTAAAACTTAATACATGCCCCATACATACTAATCTACAGTTTACTTCCATGTACTGTGTTAAAATTTGCTGCTGCCAGGACTCTACAGTCTCATTATAAACAGTAAAATGAAAGCTTTCTTTTATGCTAATAATTAATCCCTGAAAATGAATTGTGTTTCTTTACATTAAGAGATACAGAAATTCATAATGTTAATGTAACAGTGCTGCTGTGCAGAGTCAAAGGTAATTTAACAGTGGTTAGTGGAATTTCTCTGAAGACCTAGCTGTCTGATCCAGAAGGTTTTGAGGCCTTTCAAATGCACTGTTTAAATCTTACTCAGAGGGTCTCCAAAACAAACAAACAAACAAACAAATAAATATATAGTACAAAACAGGTGTTCTTTGTACTGACATAAAAGTAAGGAGAGTGGGAGGTGATAATGTTAGCAATAGGACATATACTATGCTCAAATTTGATGAAAAAATTTTGATGGCATTTTTACTTCTTCCCCCATGAACCATGGACCATGGACCTTGCCAAGGTGCGGGTGACTCTCATTGCTCAATGATTCAGATAGCTGAATGACATGTGCAACCTGTATGGAAAGGCCAGACTAATCCGTGGGTACTGGAGAGGGACACCAGCCTTTTCAGTAGTTGAAGGGATAACAGTCTGGATGGTTCCCTGATTTGGACTTATAATATCAGCTAGCATGACCTTGCTGTGCTGGTACTTCAAACAGATAAAATAGTACCAATCCAGATCTCTGGGTATGGACTACTCAGGAGGATGCCGTATCAGGAGAAACAAAACTGGCATTCTCCAGGTCAGAGCATGGAATATTATGTCCATTATTTGTGTAGGTAGGTTAGAGAATTTAAAAAGTGGAAATGGAATGGCTGAAGTTAGATACAATGAGAATTACTGAAATGCATTGACTGGAAGGACAAGATTTCTAGTCGGGTGAACACTGATTTACAAATATAAAATCAGATATGAGAATTGCAGGAGTAGGTCTAATAATGAATAATGAATGCAGTTAAATTATTATGAACAGAATAGTGAATGAATTATCACAGTGAATACACAAAGCCAATGTTGACAAGCTCCACAGATACTGAATAGATTGAAATAATGTATGAAGAGATAAAAGAAGTTATTGAGAGAGTTAAGGAAGTGATGGGGGCTGGAATTAGATAGCAGAGGAAGGGAAAATAGCAGAACACCAACAAAAGTAATATTAAGATCATGGAATGTAGTTGAATTCAATCAGGCAGTGCTGCGGGACTTGGACTAGGCAATGAAACACTAAAAGTAGTAGATGAATTGTACTATTTGGGCAGCAAAATAACTGACAATGGCCAAAGTGGAGAGCATATGAAATTCAGACTGGCAATAGCAAGATAAGCATGTCTGAAAAAGAAAATTCTGTAACATTTAATATCTGTTTAGGTGTTAGGAAGTTATTTTTGACGATATTTGTCAGGAGTGTAGCCTTGTATGGAAGTGAAACATGGACAATAAGCACTTCCAACAAGAAGAGAACAGAAGCTACTGAAATGTGGTCCTATAGAAGAATGCTGAAAATTAGATGGGTAAATCGAGTAAAAATGCAGAGGTACTGAATCTAATTAAGGAAAAATGAAATTTATGGCACAGTTTGGCTAAATGACATGATTAGTTGAAAGGACACATCTTGTGTCATCATCAAGGAAATGTCAATTTGATAATGGAAGGAAGTGTGAGGCGTAAAAATTGTAGAGAGAGACCATGACTTGAATAAAGTAAGCAAGCTCAAATGGATGTACGTTGTAGTACTTATGCAGAGATGAGGCTTGCACAGGATGGACTAACATGGAGAGGTGCATCAAACCCGTCTTTGGATTGAAAACCAAAAAAAAAAAGAAGCAAAAACCTCTCAAATATTGACAGACAACTGCTACAGTTTGACAGAAGTGATAACAACTAACTTTTCTGGAAAACTGATTAAGAGCACTGAGAATTCTTTGCTTGTTCAAAAGTGATTGAAAAATTCTCGTGATTGATTTCTCCCAACACTGACATCATGTAGTAACAAAATTGTGAACGACTCAGCCTTGAAATTTTAACTGTGTGAATAGCATTAAAAGTTTTGCTTCTTATTGAAATATCTTGATTATGTTACTACTAGTTTCAATTGTAAGCCCTCTTAAATTTGCTCTAACCTGTCACGAAACTTGCAAGACCTATTGCAGCTCCTAACTGAAATCATCCTAAAACTTCCTGCCAGATTAAAATTGTGTGCCGCACCACGACTCAAACTCTCAGGACCTTTGCCTTTCATGGGCTAGTTGGTAGAGCACTTGCCTGTGGAAGGCAAAGGTCCTGAGTTTGAGTCTCAGTCTGGCACACCGTTTTAATCTACCAGGAAGTTTCATATCAGCACACTCTCTGCCGCAGAGTGAAAATTTCATTCTGGAATCATCCTAAAACCTTGAATGTTTTCATATCTTGAGCTCAAATTGTGCACAAATTAGTTTTAATTCATCAAAAGGAATATTTGTGGAAAGTTTAATTCAGATTGAAGATGATCAGGTGGGTATTACTGGTCTAGGTGGTGCAGAAAAACTATATAGCTGTTCTGAATATGTTTTAGTTCTGATGTCTTTTGGCTGTATGTCCTCTGTTTGTGGATTTTTTAAGTTAGGGAAATCACCAATTCTTGTTTTCAGTTCTGAGTCAAAGATATTGAAGAAGTATTCCACACATTTCTTGTCATCCATTCTTTGTACGTGGCAGTAAAATTAAAGTCTGCATTAACACATAGTGTTCATAATTTGTTATTTTTTAATATATTTATTTTTGATATTTTTTTGTAGGTACCATTTTTATTATTTTGGTCTAGTCTAATGTACAAGATCTTTCATTTCTTTTCATTGAAATTTCTCTAATAAACATCTATCAAGAGGCTAAGAGACACAACTACAAATAGACAAGATGGTTTTTGTGACAGAATTGTAATAATAAATTATAGTTTACAAGGAAAAGAACTTTGAACTGTAAATGTTTTGTGTAGTTTGCAAAACTACCTCCAATGTCATGACTCTTATTTTCAATGCTTCTTCATCTAGCCCATTTGCTATAAACCATTTTATTAGGTATTTAAAGCTGCTGTCATTATAGCTATGTCATCTGCAAAAGTAAGCAATCTATTTCCACACCATTCTCTGTAGTCTTGTTCCTTTTGCTACTCATGTCTTATTTTTTCCAGTACATGCTGAGCAAAAGTGCCAAGATTCTGTATCTGTGACAAACTCATCGTTTAATTTCAAAGGGATTAGAAAAAACTTTAATCTTGGACTTGATGTTAGTCAAGATTACCCTTATATATTGTCATAGTTACTTGTCTCCCATTTTCTTCCATTATGTTGAATGTAGTAAGTCATATCCAATGGAGTCATATGCCCTTTTAAAATTTTCAAATACAGATACATACTGAAACTTGCTGGCAGATTAAAACTGTGTGCCAGACTGGTACTCGAATCTGGGACCTTTGCCTATTGCTGCCAAGTGTTCTACTGTCTGAGCTATCCAAGCATAGCTCACAAGCCGCTCTCACAGTCCTAATTCCTTCAATATGCATCTCCTACTTTCGAAAAGAGTTTGGAGGAGGTCTTCTATCAAGTTCTGGAGGTGGGAAATCAGGTACTGGTGGAAGTAGGGCTTTGATGGATGATTGTGAGTTGTACTTGGATAGCTCAGTCAGAAGAGCCCTTGTTTGTGAAAGGCAGAGGTCTCAGGTTCCAGTCTCTGTCCAGAACACACTTTTAATCTGCCAGTAAATTTCAAATCAGTGTACAATCCACTGCAGAATTAAAAATCAATATAAATACATATTGTCTTCCCTCAGTGTAAATAATGTTGTTTCCTCATTCATGTGTTCATTGTTGATCGACCTGCTCAAAATTTTTCTTTAATTTTTCCCTGTTTATGTCTGTCTTCTTTTCATAGTCATTTTAAAGTGAACAGTTACAGAATTATGTATGTTGCTGAGAATAAAGAGATACCACAATGATTATTCACCTCTGTAGTAATTCCATTTCTATACAGAAGGTAAATGAAGGTTAATTTCCAGTCATCTTCTACGTCTTCTTCCTCTCTATCGCTTCTCAGAAGAAATAGTGGACAAAACCCATACACAAAAAAATAAGAAACTGATACTTTGAAGTGCCATTTGGCAAAAGCTATTTATCAAACACAACTGAAAGAATCTAGATGAATGGACGACATAAATAGTTAACACTTTATTCCATTTTATAGTATTAGTTTTATGTGTATCTGATGAAAAATAAAGATCAAAATTTGCCATTCTTGTAAATTTTAATGACTAGAGCACTGTGAGTATTTATGTCACAGTCTTATGGTCACGTTTAAACTTTGGCGATTTACAAAGATACTTTATCACCTGTTATCCCACACATTTAGCAATTGCCAGTTAGCTAAGTGCTATGCAACATGTGAAAGTACAGAACTGACTGCAGTTTCACTGCTTTATTACTTTGTGCATTTTCCTTTTTGCATACATTCAACAATGTTTAGGAGTTATTCCTATTTTCATCATATAAAAAAATGTCCTTTATTATAATTTGCAAAGCCTTCCACTTAAAATGTACTTTCCTGGCTTATGTTAAGGAAATCTCTTTTTATCTCTCTCTCTGTATAGAGAAAGAGAGGAGAGAGAGAGAGAGAGAGAGAGAGAGAGAGAGAGAGAGAGAGAAATTTCCTTAAAATAGAAAGAAAAATAGAGAGAGAGAGAGAGAGAGAGAGAGAGAGAGCGAGAGAGAGAGAGAGAGAGAGAGAGAGAGAGAGAGGAAGGGTCAGGGTGTGTGTGGGGGGGGGGGGAGGGGGCGGGCGGAGGGGGGAGTAAAGATTAAGGAATAACTAGGATGAACAGACATAGGCAGAGGGTATATGCTGCTAACAAACATCCTGTTATTGAGCATGGTCTACAACACATCAGTGATGACCTCAGTGCTTGCCTCACCACATGTGCCATCTGTATTCTTCCCCCAGATGACAGTTTCTCAGAACTCCACAAGTGGGAACAGGTGTTTCAACATGTCCTTGTTTCTCACTACCCCCTGGCCTTAATACATGTTAATTACGTTCTTTAAATTCTTTGGTCCGATCATTTATTCTCAGTAACTATTTCTTTTTTCATTCCCTTTTGGTTTTCTATGACTTTTATCTTCTAACATGTCTATTTTCCCCCTCCCCCATTTCTACTCCCTATAATGCACTTAGCTTTCCACACTTGTTAGCTATTGCACAATGTTTTTCAGTAAATCTCTGTCTTGCTTATGACTTTACCTTCTACCTTTAAGCTCTCAAGCATAAAAGAAATCAAATCTTTCAGCAATAAAATTGGAGACGGATTTGAAAGATGATTATTCTCAAGTCCTCAGATAGTCAAATTGAACAGGTAAAAATACAATTTATATATGCTCCACTTTTAGATGTACTGCTTATTTTTAAAAATGTTTTACTTCCAATGTGAATTTGTGGAAAAATGCATATATTCTGTTATTAATAATAAAAATACGTACTCAACATCTGTTCTGCAAATATAGTTGCAAGTTTAGCGTCACCTAACATGACAGGGCAGATAGGATGATTCTCCCCAGCAATTGTGAATCCTGCTTTAGTCATTGCAGAACGGAATCTCTCTGTATTCTTCTGAATACGTTCAGTGAATGAGCTGTCATTGATAAGCAAATCCAGTGCCTGAAACATAAAATGCCCTTGATTATTTCTGTTGTCATTCAAAGCTTAATATCATTATGAAATAAAGGTTTTGCTCAGTTTCATATATAACAAATTGCCACAGACTCCTTGACATTTGAGTAACGTAGTGATGGTTTGCTGTGTTACAATTATTATTGATAACTAATGAACTTAACTTTTAGCTACATTGTAGTGTTCTATGAGCTGTGAGATAATTCAACACACAATAAATTATAAGAATATTGCTATTAATTGTTGTCAGAAGGAAATTAATACAAACACAATAAAAAATTTAGGAAGAAGAGAAGCTGAAATAACAATAATGGAAATTCCTAGATGGAGCAGTATGTAAAATAAGAAAAAGGTAACCACTCACTTGTGGAAATAGAAGTATGCATTTGGGTGTCTGTATGGTTGTGTATGCAAATGTACACTTTTCCTAGAAAAAAAGCTAGTTCTTGAAAGTTAGTGTGAACACTGTTTTCTGTTATGTGTTTCTGTGTTCCATGCATCAATCTGCTCTAGGTCAGTGGTTGCCATTCCTTTATTTTCTGAACTGAAATCTGAAATAATTTCACTGAGTAGTTACTTTTGTGTAGCCAGAAAAAACTGTTCAACTTGTATTACATAAGAGCATTCTGATGATTTGTGTTATTTTCAGTAACAAAGTGTTGTTGAAATGGTTTATTTGTTTTTAGCTCTTAAGAAAATACATGCATCGACATGCAGGAAACACACAACCATGCAGTACTTTGTGGAGATCCGTGGATTACACAGGCCAATGATGGAAAAACTTTTTTGCTGAAAATACCTTATTCTTATGTTTTTTAGGGTGGAATATCCAAATATGATACTTAATAAACTGTATCACCCACCAGTTCTTCATATTTTACAGTTAAATTTATTAAATTAAGCGATTTTTAAAGAATTTCACAGCTTTTATATAGTTAAAATAATTTAAAAATGAGGTGTAATGAATGTTGATGACGTTGGTAGCACTGCTGAAAAACATTTGCTGGCAAAAACATGTCGATTCTATTTTTTTGTTAACAGATAGTGTTTTGTTTACTGTTACCCTAACCTCACTTTCCCATTTCCTGTACATGTGCTCAGCACAATGTCTAATCGTGGTTGTAAAAACTCTGCTGACAGTTTTTGTTATATTTGTGGTGAATTTGTGATTAAAAAAACACCAAAGAAACATCAAAGACTTTGTGAAAAAGGTTTGTGTGTCATACTTTAGATCTAAACTTGGTGATCAAGAAAAATCTTGGGCACCGCATAAGGTATGTTATGTGTATGACCTGAGGAAATGGTCCAAAAAGGAGAAAAAAAGCCTTTAGATTTGCTTTTCCTAAGATATGGAGGGAGCCAAGAAATCATTCTGATGATTGCTACTTTTGCGGTGTTGATATTACTGGTCATAATTTGAAATACAAGAAGGTAATAAGCTATCCTAACCTTTCATCCACCATCCGACCAGTAGAACATGATGTAGATTTTCCAGTTCCTGAACCACCAGATGATTTAAATTGTATTCCAACAGAAGTATTTTCTGATGTACAATGTGATTTAGATGAACCAGATGATGATGCATTCCATTGTAATACAGAAAGTTTAGTGCCCAAATTGCTTACTCAGACCGAGCTTAATGATTTGGTTAGGGATCTGGGCTTAACGATAGAAAAAGCTGAATTGCTTGGCTCTAGATTAAAAGAAAAGAACTTATTGGCAGTTGGAAGCAGCATATACATGTATAGAAAGAGAGAGCAGCAATTTTCAAAGTTTTTCCAAAAAGAAGGTGATTTAGTGTACTGCTCAGACATTCCCGGTGTGATGAATGAGTTTGGTATTGAATACAAAAAGGAAGACTGGATAGTTTAAAGGCTATTTTATTACACAATGGTAACATGTATGCCTCTATACCTGTTGGACATTCTGTACATATGAAAGAAAGCTATGAAAACCTATAAATAGTGCTAAATAAAATAGGCTATTCTGCTCATAGTTGGATGATGTGTGGTGATCCAAAAGTAACATGCACACTCCTTGGCCAGCAAGGTGGCTTCAGGAAATTTCCATGTTTCTTTTGTGTGAATGGGACAGTAGGGCTAGGGATCAACACTGGTGCAGAAAGAACTGGCCTGTGAGGTAGTCTTTAAAACCTGGTGAGAAGAACATCCTACGCAAAAACCTTGTAGATCCTAAAACGTACTCCTACCACCTCTACAAATAAAGTTAGACCTAATGAAACAGTTTGTAAAGGCTTTGCCTAAAGATGGACCATGTTTTAAGTATGGACAAGTTTCCACACCTTTCAGAAGATAAACTAAAAGAAGTCATCTTTGTCAGACCTGACATTAGAAAATTGATATAAACTCTGACTTCACAATGACCTTAAGTGAGAAAGAAGCATGGGTATCATTCAAGCAACTCATTACAAAGTTCTTAGGACATGAAAAAGACCCAGAATATGTTTCTATTATAGCTACAATGTTAAAGAAGTTAAAAACTTTAGGTTGTTTAATGAGCCTGAAAGTTTACTTTTTAAGCAGCCACCTTGATTACTTCCCAGACAATATGGGAGATTTTAGTCAGGAGCAAGGAGAGCGTTTTCACTACGACATTAAATTGATGGATAAACGCTACCAAGGCTGCTGGAATACCAACATGATGGGAGACTACTGTTGGTCACTTCACCGAGAAGTTCAGCAAGTGACTCATCAAAGAAAAAGAAGCTTCAAAGAAAAAAACAAAAAGAAAATACCAACCAATTCCAGCTGACAAGTGAAACCTCTATTAACACATATCATTGTTTTAAGTAGCTTACTGTAAATATAATCTATGCTTCTGTTGTAACAAAGCATTTCATTAATTTCCCCACTTACCGTATAGCATAGGATTTTTATACTATACGATAAAAAGCATATTGCTTCAAAACTATGGGTGATACAAAGAAACTAAGGCTAGATTTGGATTCAGCTTATAAAAATCTATAAAGATCAGCTATCAAAGTAAAAAAAGATTTTCAAAAAAAGTTTTTCGTTGGCCTTTGTTACAAAAGCTCATTGAGAACATTGAATCACATAATTCAAAAAGCACTATTTCACTAAATTGCTCTCAAATTATGAATGTATTATTCATTCCTTATGAGTGTTGTACATAATGTTTTCTTCTTCATAATCTGAAATTTATGGAATATATGAATGCAGCAGCTAAAATCAGGAACGAAAGGGGAAATTAAAACTGACAATAGATATGTTACAAAGAAGAATTGGGTGAAAGCTGAAGCAGTGAATTAAAATTTGTGCAGCAGCTGGGACTTGACCCAGATCTCTTGCTTACTAGGTAGATATGCTGACAACTGCACCACTGTAGCATTGTGGCTACCACACCTGTACAGACTACCCTAGTTCAACGCCCTCCCAAACACAAACTCCAATTCACACCTTGAGCCCATTTTCCCCTTCTTTAAATCACTAGTATTTCTGAGGCTCTCTGACACTGGAATAGCACCCCAGCTTTATATGTAATGGTGAAATATTGCCTCTACATCAGGCAAACACTGAAACACCACAGAAACTGGTATAGCCTTGCATATTCAAATACAGAGATATGTAAACAGGCAGAATACAGGTGCTGGCGCAGCTGTTAGATCAGTTACTGCAGCTACAATGGCAGGTTATCAAGATTTAAGTGAGTTTTAACGTGGTGTTATAGCTTCATGCCTTGCCTGGGCCCGTCAACACTGACATTGGACTGTTGATGACTGAAAACATATTGCCTGGTCGGTTGAGTCTCGTTTCAAATTGTATCAAGCAGATGGACATGTATGGGTATGGAGCAAACCCATGAATCCATGGAACCTGCATGCCAGCAGGGGAATGTTAAAGCTTATGAAGGCTCCATGGTGTGGAGCATATGCAGTTGGAGTGATATGGGACCCCTGATATGTTTAGATATGACTGATAGGTGACATGTACATATGCATCCTGTCTGATCACCTGCATCCTTTCATGTCCATTGTGCATTCCGATGGACTTGGGCAATTACAAAAGGACAATGCGACATCTCACATATCAGAATTGTTACAGAGTGACTCCACAAGCACTCTTCTGAATTTAACCACTTCTGCTGACCACCAAGCTCCCCGGACGTGAACAATATTGAGCATATTCGGGAAGCCGTGCAATGCACCGTTCAGAATAAATCTTCACCTCCTCATACTCTTATGGATTTATGGACAGCCCTGCAGGATTCATGGTGTCAATTCCCTCCAACACTACTTCAGACATTAATTGAGTCCACGCCATTGCCATCATATTGCAACACTTCTGCATGCTCACGGGGACCCTACACAATATTAGACAGGTGTACGAGTTTCTTCAGCTCTTCAATATAGATGATCTATTGATCTGATAGAATTACATTTTCCTGGAGACATATGAGTCTCATCAACTTCATCTTCAATAAGGATAGAAGCTGGAAAATTGAGGAGGATTGATTGAGGCAAGATTAGAAAATACTCAGTAACTAATTACTACCCACAGAATTTCAATATTTGTTGTTATTACAAATGTTTCAGTTATAAGTAGAAATACTCCAGCCATTATTTATATTTGCAGAATTATGGCAGAATAGGAACATGAAACACAGTACATTTCATAAACCATTTTCTGATTTACAAGTATCTTAGCAAATCCTCTAAAAGCATTATATTGGCACAGTCGCCTTGAGGCAAATGAAATCAGTTATGTATTCAAACGAATTTGATGAATTAAGTATCCACGTAAAAGTTCTTTTCTTAAGTTCACCAGTTACCCTTTCATTTCCTTTACAACATTCTACCACTTTGTTATTATTCTTTTACTTCTTAAATGCCGATGGGCACTAAGTCTCTGCACAAGGCAATATACTTACTGAACTTGAGAGTCTGATGAAATTATATTTCTTGGTCAGAGCTTTTCCCTTTGGGATTTGTGTAGCCTGATGGGAAATAGCTCTCTCTAATAACAGTATCACATTTATGAAATGCTTTGCCAATAGCAAGATACATTATGTAAATTGGATATCTTTTTGCATATGGACTAAAAACACTTTTTCAAATGAGTCCTCTACTGGAATGAGATTTTCACTCTGCAGCGGAGTATGCGCTGATATGAAACTTCCTGGCAGATTAAAACTGTGTGCCCGACCAAGACTCGAACTCGGGACCCGAGTTCGAGTCTCGGTCAGGCACACAGTTTTAATCTGCCAGGAGTCCTCTACTGTTTTTACAATTTCATATATATTTTTGTATACTCTTGGTTTTCTGTTACTGTTAATAATACACCTTTGGACAGATGCTCTCTGTGAGCTTGTTGAGAGAATGGTGTTTCTCTCATACAGAATAGCAATGATGTTAGGAGTGTTTTTATTTGCTGTATTGGAAAATATTGCATTCCTACAAGCAACTATGGAATGAAAAGTTGACTTAGATAAAATCCTACAGAACTGAACAACCCTTCCTCAGTAGAAACTGCTCACCAACTACACATAAATTGGTGCCCGCCAAAAGCAGATAGGACAGCAAACAGATAAAAAAATAACAAGTAAATTAATGCAAGCAACAGTTTCTAAACAATAGATGACAATTGGCAGGTGATAATGATCAGTGTAGTACTCAGGGCTGGCTTTTTGTGCACCACCTTGTACAATGGAAGGACAGATGGTGACTCACACATTACCCCAACATATTACGATCCACTCCATAGGCTCATAGCATACTTTGAGATTGAGGGTTTCTATTTTCTGTTGTTACAACACAATGCCCAACTGTGGTCAATGAATTATGCACAGAGCTGACAATCACAAGGGACTCAGCTTAAGAGCCCCAGGTTCACTAATCCCTTAGCCGACTAAAGCGGGATAAGTTTCCTGAAAAGCTCACAATGTAGCAAAGATTTGGAGACACACATAGCTTATTGAATGATACAGTTGTGTGCAATCCATAATGACCTCCCCCTCCCCCACCTATTTGATATTGTCATAGTCGTGTATGTTATTACCTGGTATGTCTATCACATTAACAAGAATCAGTCCTGTAGTCATCTAATGTGTATACAGAAAAATTAATTACCTTAATTGCAGCACCAACAACAGCTGGTGGCATTGAGTTGGAAAAAAGGTACGGCCGGCTACGCTGTCTTAGGATATCAATCAACTCCTTAGGACCTGTTGTGTATCCTCCTGCAGCTCCACCGACTGCCTTTCCCAGTGTAGATGTGATAATGTCTATTGCTCCCATCATGCCGTAGAATTCCTCAGTTCCCCTGAAAGGAAAACTTTTTATTTAATTTCAGATAAAATTGAAAATATGATTGATAATTATGACATTATATGAGGATTAATGTAATGTTACTTGAAGAAGAGTTTTTACTGTTCACGTTAAATAGTGTTTCAGATTTGCTGTTGTAAAATAAACCATACTAACCATACATTTTTGCAAACACGAGGTGTTTGCTTCTTTATTTCCTTTCTCTCTGTTAAATAAGCATATTAAAAAACGAAAGGCCAAAAAATTTTAAACAGGCAACAATAATGAGGCAAGCCACCCAGTAACCAATATTGAAACAAAAAGAACACTACAGATAAAGTTAAAATAAAATAATTGTTATGCACTCACATTCCCTCTTTCTGCAACTTTTCAGCCAAGATGTGACTTCTCTTATTTGAGGGAAATTTTCCAGGTATCTACATTTGATCAGACATTTAGATCAACCAGCAGATCAAACTAAGGTCTTCAGTACTAACACTATTTTGCAGCCCCAATAAAAGCTCAAAAAGGCCTACAGTTGCAAAAAATTATGAGAAAAATACCGCACTAAAATATTCCAGTTCATACCATTGTCCCAACTGACAATTGCAAAATTTAGGATGTAATTACTGTGATTACATTTGAGTACCTTTTTTCCCTTTGAAAAGTCAGAAATGAACACTAAATTCGTTTTATAAGAATCCTTTCACTCATTTCCCTCTAAAACAAACCAGCAATTTGGTGTATCCATAGAGAATTAGTCACACACGTATGAAATACTCTCTCCAGCAACTTCTCAATTTTTAATTCTACCAAACCTGAGCTCCACATTCACACTGGGACTTGAAACACAGCAGAGTGTAATAAAACCATTTGTTGTAATTCTACTCCTCCGATAACTATTTTTTTCTTTTCTATTCTATACTGGTATTATTCTTGAACAGCTACAGGAAGAACTCTTTCCTCTAATATAGGTTGTATATGAAAATGAGGAGCTCCCTACAGACTTTAAAAGATTTGTAACAGTACCAATACTAGAGAAAGCATCTGCCAACAGATGTGAATGATATAGGACTCTCAGTTTGGTAACACATGCCTCCAAGATCTTGGCCTTTATCATTCTAAAGAGGACTGAAGGTGGGATGGAAGTGATAATCATGGGCAATGAATTTGGATCTAAGCAATCTGTTGGCACATGAGAGCCAGTACTCAGTTAATGACTGATACTTGAGAAAAGACAAAAGAAGGCCCAGGACATACACATTAACTTAGTTGATTTCTAAAAGCATTTGAAAGGGCAGACTGATGACAGCTTTCTGATATGCTGAGAACAGTGGCATAAAGTATAAAGACACACGACTAATGAAGAGACTGTTTAGAGAAGAGGTGCCTCTAGTAAGATGTGGAGAACATAAAGAAGAAGCTACTATTGAGCAGGTCGTAAGACAGAGCTTCACTCTCTCTCCTGTCTTGTTCATTCATTCAGAGGGCAATAGATGAAATCAGAGAGAGCTAGGAGACATAGGAGGAACTAAAATCCATGGTAAGAAAATAGACTTGCTGAGATTTGCTGATGATATCGCAGTGTTAAGTGAAGATACAGAAGAATTAGAAGAGATGGTGGCCAACGACCTTCAGATCTTCCTATAACAAGAAAATCAATAAATTTATAACAAAAATCTTAGTGTGTAGTAAACAAAAACTGAGGCAACTGTGGTGCACCATGGGCCATAAATGACAAGGATGAACTATGGCTGCAGGAATGTGCATGGTGTAACGGAACATATTAAAGGCTTACTGTACCGAAGTATGCGATACCCTCCAAATTCAACCAGTTTAACGAGTATTTATGATTATAGAAAAGTTATTGTGTATGTTAACAAAGATTGCATAACATGTCTCCATAAACAGTCAACCCATTAAATTATACTGAATAACTGACCCACACAAAAGTTTATATCACTTGATCACTGATACAGCAAATGTCATCATGTAAAAACACTAAGTTCATCTTAAATAATTAATATGAAGTACGAAAAATAGTGGAAAACTTAGGTATTTTTGATCTCGTTAAATAAAAATCACCCAGTGAAACCTATTTGTTCACTAGGAGCGGTTTCACTCAGTATTCACGTAATCAATCCTATTTTAGATGAAAACCAATGTAATTCTTAATAATTCATGTTATTTACTTATTTATGCAAATTAGAGAAATCAATTGACAAACTTCTAAAAAACGGCCTTTTTGTAACAAAGAATTATTCTGTCAAGTCAACAAATCTGTCTGTCATTTTAATAACATGTTAAATTATGTCACTCGATGCAAATTAATAACTTTTCTGCACAAATTATGATAACAGATGCACATGTGACTTATAAACTATATCTCTTTTTAGTAGTTCTTTGACAATGTTATAAATACAAGTAGCAAGAAGGGTCGGGAGGCAGTCGGAATGTCACTTTGGTAAAGTGTGTTTGTGTGTTATTGTTTGAGGTGGATAAACAATGCAAAGAACCTGTAAAGGAAGTACTACTTTGTGTTGTGTCATGGTCTGTGGTGGACAGTGGAATTAAGATGGCCAACGGAGTAATAAATATTTGAAGTTTACATATTTGTTGGTTTTGCTCATTCTTTATCATCAAAAGCACATAAAAAACACAGGACCTCATGTTTTTAACCCTAGACAACCAGATTTAGAGCCAGCATCAGCATCGAGACACAGCAGCGATTCAGCAAGTAGCAGCGATTACCACAACACAATGCATTTTAATGGCGCCAACCTAACATCAAGTGCTAACAAGCTCCGTAAATGGGAGTGAAATAGTGCGATTATAGCAATTAGCAATATCTACGACTAGGCGACCATTACAATGGGCAAATAGATGTGCAACTGCTGAGCAACTGACTGCCTAGATGAACCAAGCAGCTACCAACAGTGTCTCCTCAATAACCATTCAGTGAGCATTGCTGCATGTGGCCCTTCACAGCATATGCCTGGTTTATGCCCTTTTAGTGGCTACTGTTCATTGGGAATGAAGGCTGAAATTTGCATATCGTAACCAGATATTCAAAGAGTGGTGACAGGCAGCCTTTTCCGATGAAGCATGTTATGCTCCACTGGACGCATGGGTGTTGGCTTGAATGACACAGAGGAAGGAGTTTTATTGTCTGGAAATTTGCTTTCATGGGACTGATGGGTGATCTCATCATTCTGGAAAGCACAGTGGATCAATACATCTATCTTGGGGACCATTTCCACCCCTCCATGCAGTTTTTTCTCCTTGGCACAGTTGCAACTACTAGCAGGACAGTGTAATACATCACACAGCCTGCAGTGTATGTGCATGGTTTGAAGAGTACTAGGAGTCGTTTACTGTACTCCCCTAGCCACCACACTCCCCAGATTTAGACCCAAACAAGAATCTGTGAGAACACTTCAATCAGGCTGTTCCCACCATGGATGCTCATCTGAGAAATGTAATACAACTTTTCATGGCACTCCACATTCCTGTCAATACCTTCCAGAACCTTACTGACTCTCTTGCAGCATGCCTCATGCTGCCAAAGATGGTTAACCAGGCTTTAGACAGTCAGTCACATTAATGTGACTGGGCAATATATGTCAGATGGATGGTTGAAGAAGGATATTATTAGCCAAATCCACCAGGAAATATCTGCTTTTAACAAGAGAAGAAACCTTTATATGTCCAGCTGCATAGACAAACATCTCAGGATAAACCTCATAAAGATGTTCATTTGGAGTGTGTTGGTGCATTAAAGAGGAACATGGATGCTTGGAGAAGCAGAGAAATTCAAAATAATAGCTTCCAAGATGTGCTGCTGCCACAGAATACTAGGGTAGACAAGATATCAAATGAAGAGGTGCTCCACAGAGTGGACAAAGAGATCACATGTCTCTTGAAGCTCATCCAATACAGAGGGAACACAAGGGTCGGCAATCTGCTGAGGTATGATGGTGTCATTAAAAGTATTACTGAAGGGCAGAACACAAGAAAGAGGAATAATTCAATGATATCATGGAGATACCAGCTACATCACCTATACCACACACATGAGGCACACAGAAGACAGAAAAGCATGGTGAGCTGTGGCTAACCAACCTGATGGATGAAGACCTAAGAAGAGTCTAGCTGATATTTCAGTAAAGTTCATTATTCATGAGTTTATTTGAGTTCTGCTAATGCCACTAGAATAATTAGTTTTTCAGTAAAAATATTCTTTTAAAAGAAATCTTTAACTTAACATGTTCAGAAATCAGTGCTCAGAAAAATATTATGAGCTAATAATTATTTGTTTTCAAAATGACATAGCTTATTTGAAAGCCCTGATTTCACTCTTTCATTAAACATTCTTCTTTATATGAAAAGTCATTTGTTAAAAAGTTATTCATAATTAAGTTTCCAACATGCACACAATATTTTTGTTAATTGGACCTCTAGGCATGTTTAATTCTGAGAACTGATGTTATAATTTTGTTTCCCTCATTTTTCTGAACTATAAAATACCTTTGGTTATGAAAATAATGTGTTAATTTAAAAAATTAAGCAAATTGAGAGAATTACAAACCTGTGTGTGTCCTCCTCATCTGAAGGATTTTTTAACCACAGGCACGAGAAAGAAGAAACCACCAAAATAGGTAATAATCCAAACAACTTCTCCATTTTTCATCAAAACATAAGGGGAATAAGAAGCAAACTAGATCAATTAGAAGTTAACATAAATAACAAAAACTTTATGAACAATGCTCAGATCTTATGTTTCTCAGAACACCATATTACAGAAGGAATTGAAATGTTACATATAGACAGTTATAGCCTTGCCACCTACTACTGTAGAGATAGCATGAGAAAAGGTGGAGTAGTAATTTTCATTAAGAATAATTTAACTTTTAGATCTGTAGATGTAAGGAAATATTGCAGTGACCAACAGTTTGAAGTGTGTGCAATAGAAGTGTCATTAAACAGTTCCAAATTAATGGTAGTTACAGTGTACAGGGCACCAGGAACCAATTTCACAGTCTTTATGGTTCAGTTAGAATTGTTACTATCAACCTTATTTTCTAAAAATAATGACATTATCTTACTTGGGGACTTCAATGTCAACTTCGCAATGGAATGCAACAACAAAGTAGAGCTCCAGAATTTGCTGAGTTCCTACAATCTTACATCAGTGGTTGACTTTCCTACTAGGATCACACCTGACTGTCAATCTCTGATAGACAATATATTTTTAGATGTAAATTTATACCAGAACTTCACTGTCACTGCAATAGTAAATGGCATATCAGACCATGATGGACAGCTCCTCACTCTACATGACTACAGACCTGTCAAGAAAGCAGTCCCATCCTGGAAGGCAATCAGACTTATGAACAAAGAGACCCTGGAATTTTTTAACCATAAGCTGCAGCATGAAGATTGGAATTCAGTTCGCAGAGTAGATGATGTTGATACAAAGTTCAACATATTCATAAATGAATTCCTATCCCACTTTGAAGAAGCTTTTCCTAAAAAGTTTGTTAGGAACAATATTTCCTCGTCCTTAAAGAAGCCATGGATCACAAAGGGTATTCGAGTGTCATGTAAATATAAGAGAGAACTTTATGTTGCAACCAGAGGGTCAAGGGACAGAGAATTAATCAGCCATTATAACATGTATTGTAAAATCCTAAAGAAAGTTATTCAGACATCAAAAGCACTGTATTATGTAAAAGAAATTGATAACTCCAATAATAAAATGAAGACTGTCTGGCAAATAGTTAACAAGGAGACAGGGAACAATAAAAAAAAGAGCTGTAGAAAACTTCATAATCAAACATGAAGGGAATCTTGTGCAAAATCCTGAGATCATAGCTGAAATCTTTAATAAACACTTCCTGTCAGTGTCTGAGCAAATAGGCTGCAAGGGTTCTGTGAATGATGCCCTGACCTTTTTGCGAAATGCTTTCCCTAACAAAATCATCCAAATGCATATTAGACCCGTTACAGTATCAAAAATTGAAAGAACAATTGCCTCCATGAAAACCAAGAACTCCTGTGGAGTAGACAATATTTCTAGCAAATTGTTAAAGCAGTGTTGTACTTCTGTAAGCAATATACTGTGTCATATTTTCAATGCCTCTTTGCAGCAAGGAATTGTTCCTGATAGACTAAAGTATGCTATCGTGAAGCCTCTCTTTAAGAAAGGGGAGAAAACTGATGTTAAAAATTTCAGACCAATATCTCTCCTGACTGTGTTTTCAAAGGTACTAGAAAAGCTCATGTATTCTAGAATTTTAGAACACCTACATAAATTCAATATTCTCAGCAAACATCAGTTTGGTTTCCGGAAAGGTCTGTCAACTGAACAAGCAATATATGCTTTTATAGATAAGGTTTTGGAATCTCTAAATGAGAAAATGGTGACAACAGGGTTATTTTGTGATTTATGTAAAGCCTTTGACACTGTGAACCACCAAATACTGTTACTGAAGGCAGACCATCTAGGAATAAGTGGTGTAGCAAATAACTGGCTTCAGTCATACCTGACAGAGAGGAAACAGAAAGTAGTCTTAGATAAGTCAGACAATTTGTGTGGTGGAATGATTTCATCGGAATGGAGAGACATAAATTGTGGAGTTCCACAGGGCTCTATTCTTGGTCCTTTACTGTTCCTGTTATTTATAAATGATTTACCTTATTCTTCAATGATTCAGTGCAATTTTACCATCTTTGCAGATGATACTAACATAATGGTTAATGGTCTTAAATGTGAAAATGTTCAAGAGTCTGTTAATACTATTCTTATAGATTTAATGAAATGGTTTACTGCAAATGGTCTTTCACTTAACCTGAGTAAGACTAATTATATTCAGTTCACCCCAACTGCCAAAACTGAGGAAGAAATGACTGTTAAATATGCCACACAGGTCATAGAAAGAGTGGAAGTAACAAAGTTTCTAGGCGTGAAGATTGACTGTCGAGTAAACTGGTCCCATCACATTTTAGATCTTTACAAGAGACTCAGCTCTTCAGTTTTTGCAATGCGAATCATCTCTGTCAGTGCAAACTTAAGCATTAAAAAAGCTGCATACTATGGTTACTTCCATTCTTTGATGGCATATGGAATTATTTTCTGGGGAAATCAACCTCTTGCAAAGAAAATATTCATTGCTCAGAAGCGTGTTGTAAGAGTGATGTCTGGTGTAGATCCTAGATGCAGCTGCAGAAGCCTATTCCGGAATCTGGGAATTCTTACAACTACTTCTCAATATATATACTCACTTATGTGTTTCATAAGTAAAAACACTGATTTATACAAATGTAACAGTGAATACCATCAGTATAACACAAGGAGGAAACATGATTTCCACACTGAAGGTAAAAATTTGAAGATTGTGCAGAAGGGTGTACAGTCCTCTGGTATAAAGATATTTAATGCTCTTCCTCCAGAAATCAAATGTGAAATTGCCAACAAATCTACATTTAAAGAGCTTCTGAGGCAATTTCTTTTAGCCATGTCATTTTACAGTTTGGAAGAGTTTATGAAACACAGTGAGAAACGGCCTTAAAATAAGATGTATTATCATATAAATTGAACATTAAGCTGAACATTCTTGTCACATATGTAACTCTTTTAGTGTTAACTGCTTATATTTAACAGTCTGGGTTGTATGACCTTTTCAGGTTTAATTTACTTTGTTTTATACCTGTAATCTGTAGGTCTAAGGATTCTCATTCCATTATATTGTGTTATGGATCATTGTAGTGGTTAAGTAACTTTATATTCTTTACCTGTAAACATAGTGTACAAGTACTTGTCATTGACAATGTAAAAATTGACACACACTACATCCATGTGAAATTGTCACAGTTGGATCCATGGTGTAAGAAATAAATAAATAAATAAAATGAAAAATTACATGAAGCTCAATAAATCCCTGCAGTACTGCACAAGGTATGAATAAAATTGTATAATCACTATGTTAATTGTCCACTTATCTATCATATGGATAAAAGAAATTATTACTTTGTTTTCTGTAATGTCATTGCCACTAATTTTGACATTATTCCTTTTATAGAACTATGTTTTTACAGATTTCACTAAATTTGATGCACTTGTCTGTAAGTACAACTGGGTAATAAGTCTGGCAGTCTGCACCTAACAATAATCCTCCTAAAATCTCTGTGTCAGAGTCTACTATTAGCAATCTTTATGTTAGTGTCTCAGTGTAAAAATTGATGGCTTGCACTCGTCAATAAACATTTTAATCTCAAGATCACTAATATGTGGAGACCTTTATGTTACAATCAGTAAAGGTAAATGTTTTCAGAACTTATTTCAATAGTCCAGCTATAAATGTCCATATAACTTCTATGCGTTAATGTGTCAGTAAAGCTCCAGTGGATCACTCTGAGAGCTGCTTATGACTCAGTTTTCTTTCAGATGGCATTTTGTGAAAATCTATCATTTGTAGAGACAAGAGTGATGACTTCACTGTAGGAATGTGTACTAATGAATCTACCGCTGTTTAGAGTTCATCCAGTGTAGTTGATAACTTGGTTCATTTGAACTATAAAAATAGCTGATAGAAGAAGCTGACCATCATCATTATGCATTTTTGCACTAATAAATGTGAAATAATCTAAATTTTAAATCACAAGTGGCATGTCCATTGTTAAACTATTGAGTTACAACTCCAACCAGTTTCAGATAATGAGACTTCAAAATTTCAGCATTACTGAAGAACAGCACAGTATAACAAGGTCAGTAACTTTACATATTCAAGACTCACCTTGCCATCATCATGGTGTTTACAAACTAAAATATTACCCACTATTTTAGAGACTCCTAAAACTCACTTCTGTTTACCTCTGTCTTATGTTTTCACACTCATAACTTCCACTTGTACAAAATTCTTGTAACCACAACTGCGAGTTATAGTCCTGCAAGACACTTCTGCTGTATCACTAATTCTTAGGCAGAAACAAACAGATTTAATCAATTGTATCATTCCATAAGAACAGTCAAGAGAGACTCATCAATGAAGGAAGAAGGTTGCTTATAAATGAGTTTACACATCAGCAGAATGTTGCTGCTTCTGGCACTCCAACTGCTTCTGTAGGTCTTTTCAGAAGTGGACCTTTCGTCCTTTCATTTATTTATTTGTGTTTTGTATAACCCAACATGAAGAAGATCCTTCACAAAGAGGTAAGAGGACAGGAATGGACTGACTATTAGATCTTTTCAGAAGTGGATCTTTCATCCTTTTATTTATGAAGGAGATCCTTCACGAAGAGGAAAGAGGCCAGGAACAGATTGACCATTAGAAGAAAAAAATATTGCAGATAAATACTATATTAACAATTAATCATCACCAATCTGTTTTATACACTTTGTGCTTACCTGGGATTCATTGAACAGAGTAAAACTAACAGGGAAAGAAGTTAGTACTTACTCAGCTACACTAGGTAACAGCAACTACTGCTTGCTTAATGTTTATGTGACTAAACTCATAACACCAGTTTCCTACATGTTATGAAAATAAAGACCAGCTTACAGTCGACATTGTTACCTATTACACAGCTAATAGTAAACGGCAATTCTTGGATCTAGACAGTGTGATCACTTACAAAAGAAGTGTGTGATAATATTTTTTTTTTAATTTTCCCTTATAACTATAAAAATTTTCAGTTTCTTCATTTATATCTGTCTGTAACTTGTTAAATAGCATTATAACAAAAACTAGAACCCTCATTTGAACACTAGGCAAACATTTCTCAAATTCCAAGGGTTCCAAGCAAAAAATTCACTTCGATCTGGTTTGTGGATATCTTTAGAATTAGAAGGGAAAAAAAATCCCTGACTTGAGAGAAGTAAAATCCCAAATGCTTCCAGCAGGGACATTGAAAAGTATAAACCTTTCCCAAAGCCCAATTGAAAGTCTCCCAAAAAAATTATAATTGTCACACTAGTCAACTTTATTCTTCCCATAACTGCTTCACTTTAGAGGGCCAAACCTATGAACAAACAAGTTTAGTTATGTCTGTGTCATCCTTTCCATGGGTCAAATGGAAGAGATGTTCCTCAACAGCCTGAAACTAGGGCCTCTGGTGTGGTACATATTTATTGATGATGACTTTGTGTTCTGAATTCATGATGAAGAACAACTCCTTCACTTCTTGCAATCACTTAATTCTTTTTCCTAACAAATATGCTACCAACTGTGACATAATTGAAAATAAGACTGGAATGGTTACTTATGTGAACCCAGTATTTTTTAAGTGGTTTGTGTTAGAATAACATCACACTTTTTTATATGAGGGTGTTAATCTCATGTTTTTTCCTTACAGAATGCACAGGAGCATATTAATAGACTGCACCAGAAAAAAAACTTACAACTTGTTATTTGAAGTGCTATTATTCATGGTCTTGATAAATGATTACCCTGTAGTATACAATTAAGTGTCCGGCAGAGTGTTTGCTGAACCACCTTCAATGCTAGTTATTAACACTAGTGTATTAATCAGGGCCCAACTCAGTTAACTAAACAAAAATGTTAATGGAACAGGACTATAACCAATCCAATGACAAACCATTTAATACATATTATGGAATCCTAAAAAAATATCAAGGATCTTCGGGAGCCATAAGTAGACATTAATAGTCACACACTAAGAGAAATCCAGTGTATAAAAGTTGTCATTGTTCACATGGAAAATAAGCTTAAGTGGAAACAACAAAACGATAGTATGATCAAAAAGCTTTTCTATTGAAGATTTGCATTTTTAGAAGTAGACAAAAAAGATAATTACCATTAATGTTAATACAAGACAGTACAGTTTAAAATGTAGTAAATATATTACACTATACCTTCCTGTTTTCCCAAAAAATCCTGTTGCATGACACTCATCCACAAATGTGAGAGCCCCATACTTTTGTGCCAGTTTGCATATATCTGGCAAAGGAGCAACATTGCCATCCATTGAAAATACACCATCAGTGGCAATCACTTTCAGTCTAGCATCGCTCACTTTCTTCAGATGTTCTTCCAAATCTGGCATAAAGAAATACTTTGAGACTGCAAGAAGTATTTGTGATATTTACCAATTTAAAGCTGTTAGTTTATTCCTATTAACCTTTCCTAAAACCACTGTAATTTAACAGTAGCACATAAATAACAATGTTCATTAGGTACTCCTAAATTCCTTCATGATTAACTTACTTTATTAATGCTATAACAACTTCAGATTGTTCCATATTTCCACAATGCCTGCTGTTGGTAATACTATCATTGTTTCCTATATTATTGGCATGTCTTACAGTATTGTGCAAGAGTATGAGAGGAAAAAATATGAATTAATACAATAAGATTAAATAAATTTGTCACCATGAGCAGCTGTAACTCATGAAATAAGATTCATACCAAATAGTGCTGTAAAATGTGGTACCAAGAATGAATATGGCGTATAATGGGTCTGGTTCTGAGTCGAGTGGAGTGACTCCATCAGAGACTTCAAAGGTTCTGAGACAAGATAGGCTGCAACTTCCCGGACTTGTGCCATAGAGTTGAGAACTTTAGGGTCCCCCTAAATAGGTCAGATGTGCACTACATATGAGAGGTTGCTGCTCAGTTAGCTGACTGTGTGAGGTGTGCACACTAGGGTTTTTAGATTCGGTGGCTCTCCATCCAATCCAGATAATAATAGCTGTAGGAAAACCAGAAGTATCTGTGTAAGATCAAAAGAAATGCCTCCACAGGCAAAAGTATTAAAATCCTAAAGGTAAACTGCCAAAGTATTTGCAACAAAGTGCTTGAGTTTGATGTGCTAATGAAAAGCAGCGGAGCTCATTTAATACTTGGTACAGAAAGCTAACTGAAACCCAAAATTGACAGCAGTGAGATTTTTGGGGAGAATTTAAGGAATTTAAGTGTATATTGAAAGGCTAGGTAAATGGAAAATGGAGGTGGTGTGTTTGTTGCAGGACACAAGAAAATCAAATCCATCAAGATCGAAATTGAAGCTGTATGTGAGATTGTTTGGGCAAGACTCAGTATAAAATGATAAATGGATCCTTCTATCATCCACCAGACTCATCTTCTGATGTAAATGAAAACTTTAGAGAAAAACTCAGTTCTCTTATCATATTGCAACCCTCAATGGAGACTTTAAGCATCCAATAATTAATTGAGAAAGTTACAGTTTTGTTAGTGGTGAGCATGATAAGACATCCTATGAAACTTTACTAAATGCCTTCTCTGAAAGCTTCATAGAGCAGATAGTTAGAAAACCACTCATGATGGAAAGATATCTGATAAAATGCGAAAAAATAGACCTGGCCTCTTTGAGAATGTCCACATCGAAACTGGTATCAGTGACCATGACGCAGTTGTGGCGACAATGATTACTAAAGTACAAGATATACACTCCTGGAAATGGAAAAAAGAACACATTGACACCGGTGTGTCAGACCCACCATACTTGCTCCGGACACTGCGAGAGGGCTGTACAAGCAATGATCACACGCACGGCACAGCGGACACACCAGGAACCGCGGTGTTCGCTGTCGAATGGCGCCAGCTGCGCAGCATTTATGCACCGCCGCCGTCAGTGTCAGCCAGTTTGCCGTGGCATACGGAGCTCCATCGCAGTCTTTAACACTGGTAGCATGCCGCGACAGCGTGGACGTGAACCGTATGTGCAGTTGACGGACTTTGAGCGAGGGCGTATAGTGGGCATGCGGGAGGCCGGGTGGACGTACCGCCGAATTGCTCAACACGTGGGGCATGAGGTCTCCACAGTACATCGATGTTGTCGCCAGTGGTCGGCGGAAGGTGCACGTGCCCGTCGACCTGGGACCGGACCGCAGCGACGCACGGATGCACGCCAAGACCGTAGGATCCTACGCAGTGCCGTAGGGGACCGCACCGCCACTTCCCAGCAAATTAGGGACACTGTTGCTCCTGGGGTATCGGCAAGGACCATTCGCAACCATCTCCATGAAGCTGGGCTACGGTCCCGCACACCGTTAGGCCGTCTTCCGCTCACGCCCCAACATCGTGCAGCCCGCCTCCAGTGGTGTCGCGACAGGCGTGAATGGAGGGACGAATGGAGACGTGTCGTCTTCAGCGATGAGAGTCGCTTCTGCCTTGGTGCCAATGATGGTCGTATGCGTGTTTGGCGCCGTGCAGGTGAGCGCCACAATCAGGACTGCATACGACCGAGGCACACAGGGCCAACACCCGGCATCATGGTGTGGGGAGCGATCTCCTACACTGGCCGTACACCACTGGTGATCGTCGAGGGGACACTGAATAGTGCACTGTACATCCAAACCGTCATCGAACCCATCGTTCTACCATTCCTAGACTGGCAAGGGAACTTGCTGTTCCAACAGGACAATGCACGTCCGCATGTATCCCGTGCCACCCAACGTGCTCTAGAAGGTGTAAGTCAACTACCCTGGCCAGCAAGATCTCCGGATCTGTCCCCCACTGAGCATGTTTGGGACTGGATGAAGCGTCGTCTCACGTGGTCTGCACGTCCAGCACGAACCGTGGTCCAACTGAGGCGCCAGGTGGAAATGGCATGGCAAGCCGTTCCACACGACTACATCCAGCATCTCTATGATCGTCTCCATGGGAGAATAGCAGCCTGCATTGCTGCGAAAGGTGGATATACACTGTACTAGTGCCGACATTGTGCATGCTCTGTTGCCTGTGTCTATGTGCCTGTGGTTCTGTCAGTGTGATCATGTGATGTATCTGACCCCAGGAATGTGTCAATAAAGTTTCCCCTTCCTGGGACAATGAATTCACGGTGTTCTTATTTCAATTTCCAGGAGTGTATATGTTCAGTCAACTAGATAAAAAAACCAGTAGTATAATATCTCAATGAGGAACTTGAGACTTTCAGCACAGGGCAGGAGCATGTAGAGGAACTATGGCTGAAGTTTAAAAGAATAGTTGATCACATACTGGATAGATATGTACCCAGTAGAACAATCCATAATGGAGGGAACCTCCACTGTATACAGTCACAGTAAAGAGACTTCTAAAGAAACAGGGACTACAGCATAATAGGTGTAAAACAAAATGTAAGGCAATAGACAGAGAGATGCTAAATGAAACACATTTAACCATCAAGAGAGCAAGGCATGATGCCTTCAATGATTACCATAACAGAATATTGTCAAATGATTTTTCACAGGACCCAAAGAAACTGTGGTCATATTTAAAGACTGTTATTGACACCAAAGTTAGTGTCCAGTCCCTAGGGAATGAGACAGGAACTGAAATTGAGGATAACAAAACAAAAGCTAAAATGCTTAACTTAATTTTCAAACATTGTTTTACAATGGAAAACCCAGGAGAAATGCCCCAATTTAATCCTTCTACCACCAAAAAGATGACTTAAATAAGTATTAATGTCACTGGTGCTGAGAAACAGCTGAAATTGTTAAAACCGAATGAAGCTCCAGGCCCTGATGGAATCCGTGTCAGATTCTATACTGAATTTGTGGCTGAGTTAGCCCCTCTTCTAACTATACTCTATTGTAGATCCCTCAAACAAAAGTACCATGCCTGTTTCTTGGAAAAAGGCACAGGCCACAACCATCAACAAGAAGGGTAGTAGAACTGATCCACAAAACTACCATCCAATATTCTTGACTTCAATTTGTTGTAGACTCTTAGAACATATTCTGAGCTCAGATGTGATGAAATGTCTTGAACAGAATAACCTCCTTGATGCCAACCAGCATAGATTTTGAAAACATTGATCATGTGAAACCCAACCCACACTTTTCTCACATGGCATACTGAAAGCTTTGAATCAAGGCAATTATGTATATGCAGTACTTCTTGAGTTCCAAAAAGCATTTGACTCAGTACCACATTTATGTTTATTGTCAACAGTTTGATCATAAGGGGTATCAAGTGCAATTTGCAACTGGACTGTGGACTTTTTGGTAGAGAGGATGCAGCATGTTATCTTGGATAGAGAGTCATTGTTGGATTTAGAAATAACTTCAGGTGTGCCCCAGGGAAGTGTGTTGGTACTCTTGCTATGCATGTTGTATATAATAATGGCACTGCAGACAATATTTATAGTAACCTCAGACTTTCTGCAGATGGTACAGTTATTTATGCTGAACTAGTTTCTGAAAGAAGCTGCATAAATATTCATTCAGATTTCTATAACATTCAATATGTTACAAAGATTGTCAACTTGCTTTAAGTGTTCAGAAATGTAAAACTGTGCACATCAAAAAATGAAAAAAATGTAGTAGCTTATGGCTATAATATCAATGAGACACTGTTGGAATTGGCCAACTGATACAAATACCTGGTTGTAACACTTTTGAAATGGGATGATCACATAGGTTCAATCGTGGGTGATGCAGGTGGTTGACTTCAGTTTATTGGTAAAATATTTGGGAAGTGCAATCAGCCTATAAAGGTGATTGCTTACAAATCTCTTGTGCAACTGGTTCTAGAATATTGCTCCAATGTGTGGGGCCATATCTGATAGGTCTATCAGGGGATATTAAATTTATATAGAAAAGGACAGCACAAATGGTCACAGGTTTCTTTGATCTGTAGGAGAGTGTCCCAGAGATACTGAAGAATCTGAACTGAAAGACTATCCCGAGAAAGTCTATTTACAAAGTTTCAAGAACCAGCTGTACATGATGACTCTAGGAGTACACTACAATCCCCTACATATCACACACATAGGGATCATGAAGATAAGATTAGAATAATCACTGCTTGTGCAGAGGCATTAAAATAATCGTTCTTCATGTGCCTCATATGTGAATGGAATAGGGAGAAACCATAATAAGTGGTACAATGGAATGTATGTACCCTCTGTCATGCACCTCACAGTGGTTTGCAGGATACAGATGTAAATGTAGATGTAGAATAATCAGATAAAGAATGCATTCTTCATACTTGTGTGAAAGTTTTCTGAGCTCCTTGTTAGATATTTAGTATTCTACAAGTTGGAATAGATGTTTCAATTAAATCATCTGGAACAATGTCTGAAATGCAGGAAATATTTGTTGGTGTGATGTGTCAAAAAGCATGATGTATCTTGTATGATCTGATACAAGCTACAAAATCCAATTTTTATATACTAACTCTTACTCTTGTTGAACAGTTGCATATGCATTTGTCATCTCAATTTCATCGTTGAAATTTCAAGCATTATAAAGGCTTAGAAAAGTATTAGTGTCAACCACATCAAGACATTTCAATGTGGACTGCAATACTGCCACAAAAGTTTCTCTTCACAAACTTCTGATTTTTTCAACTGCTTTTTAAAATTATTATTAGACATTGCCTTTTCAGTGACATTCTCTCTATTAGAACATATGCAAAGAAAGAATCACTTTTTTGAAACAATAATGCATTCAGCTTAGTTTATTATTAATTGTTTACAAGTATAATTTTTGGGTATTGTGCCACTCTCAAATAATAGCTGCAACAATTTACTGTTGCTAAAATACTATTTATATAAATTATATTGTAAAACGTTTCTACCACATTCTGGCTCTGTATTAGATTAGATTAGATTTACTTTCATTCCAATTGATCCGTAGTGAGGAGGTCCTCCAGGATGTGGAACATGTCAGAAAAACAACAATACACGACAAATATTTACAACTAAAACAAGTAAGCTAATGTACCATTCCACAGGTCCCAAGTGGAATGATCGTCATTTTTTAATGAACACTAAGAGTCATTTTACAAATACTAATGCACTGAATTTAAAATAAAAAAGTATTTTATTTATTTATAAGGTAATAAACATGTAATACAACTACTGTAATACTTATTTACAATGAACACATTACTGCACTGAAATGGTGCAGAAGTTAGATTATACACACACACACACACACACACACACACACACACACACACACACACAAATTTTCAATGAACACATTACTGCACTGAAATTGTGCAGAAGTTATGTTGTACTTATATAGAAATCAGTTGGTTTTACTAAGAAATTCATCAACGGAGTAGAAGGAGTTGGCCCCCAATAAATCCTTTAGGCTTCTCTTAAACTGATTTTCATTGGTTGTTAAGCTTTTTATGGCTGCTGGCAAGTTATTGAAAATGTGTGTTCCTGAATAATGCACACCTTTTTGTACAAAACTAAGTGACTTTAAATCCTTGTGAAGATTATTCTTATTTCTAGTATTGATTCCATGAATTGAGCTGTTGGTTTGAAAAAGTGATATATTTTTAATGACAAATTTCATTAAGGAATAAATATATTGGGAAGCAGTAGTTAGTATCCCTAGTTCCCTAAACAGGCTTCTGCAGGATGTTCTTGAGTTCACACCACATATAACTCTTACTGCACGTTTTTGTGCCCGGAAAACTTTAGCTTGGCTTGATGAATTACCCCAAAAAATAATCCCATATGACATTATGGAATGAAAGTAAGCATAGTATGCCAGCTTTTTCATTTTTATATCCCCTATGTCTGACAAAATTCGCATTGCAAACAGAGATTTGTTAAGACGCTTCAGCAGTTCTGTGGTGTGCTCCTCCCAGTTGAATTTATTATCAAGCTGTAATCCCAAGAATTTAACACTGTCCACTTCTTCTATCTTCTTGTCATCATATGTTAGACATATACTCTTGGGACACCCCATACAAGTTATGAACTGCATGTAGTGTGTTTTTTCAAAGTTTAGTGACAAAGAATTGGCTAGGAACCAGTGATTAATTTCCACAAATATTTTATTGGCTGATCTTTCTAAGACTACACTTGATTTGCTATTTATTGCAATGTTTGTATCATCAGCAAACAAAACAAACTTGGCATCTGGTAATGTTACCGATGAAAGGTCATTGACATACACAAGAAAAAGTAAGGGCCCCAAAATGGAACCTTGTGGGACCCCACATGTAATTAGTTCCCAGTTGGATGATGCCTGATAGCTTGATACATGTCTCTTTCCTAATAACACCCTTTGTTTCCTGCCAGAGATATAAGATTTGAACCATTTTGCAGCATTTCCCGTTACACTATAATATTCTAGTTTACTTAAAAGGATATTGTGATTTACACAGTCAAATGCCTTTGACAGATCACAAAATATACCAGTTGCCTGCAATTTTTTGTCTAATGAATTAAGGACATTTTCACTGTAAGTGTAGATAGCCTTCTCAATATCAGAACCTTTTAGAAATCCAAACTGTGACTTTGACAGTGTGTTATTTGAGATAAGATGGTTATAAAGACGACTGTACATTACTTTTTCGAAAATTTTTGAGAATGCTGGCAACAGTGAAATTGGACGGAAATTTGATGCTATTTCTTTATCTCCCTTCTTAAACAGTGGCTTAACTTCAGCATATTTCAGCCACCCAGGAAATATTCCACTGATAAACGACTGGTTACACAGATAGCTTAATATGTTACTTAGCTCAGAATCACATTCTTTAATTAACTTTGTTGATATTTCATCATACCCACTAGATGTTTTTGATTTTAAAGATTTTCTGATGGACATTATTTCTGTTGGGGTAGTGAGGGTCAAATTCATATTATGGAAGTTACTTGATATGTCTGGTCTAAGGTAATCCATAGCAGCATCTACCGAACCTGACGACCCCATCTTTTCCGTAACAGTTATAAAATGTTTGTTAAAAAGTTCTGCAACACTATACACATCTGTCACCAATGTATCATTTACTCTTAATGCTATTTGTTCCTCTTCATGTCTGGTTCTACCGGTCTCCTCCTTCACTATATCCCATATTGTCTTTATTTTGTTATCTGATATGACTATCTTTTCCTTGTAATATATTTGCTTTGACATCCGTATTACAGTCTTTAATATTTTGCAGTATTTCTTATAATGTGCTATAGCATCAACATTGGAAATGTTTCGGATTGACAGATACAGTTTTCTTTTTGTTTTACAAGATACCCCTATTCCTCGAGTAATCCATGGCTTCTTTGTAGACTTTGCTCTAACCTTGGTAAGTTTTGGGGGAAATCAGTGTTTGAATAAGGTAAGCACTTTATTAGCAAAAATTTTATATTTCTCATTCATGCCATGAGCACTGTAAACATCAGTCCAGTGAATGTCTCTGAGGAGTGTCCTAAAATAATCAATTTTTGGCTTACTGATTACCCTCTTGAGCTCAGATTTAACAGATTTTATATCCTGTTCAGTATTAACATTTAACAGAAGGAACTGCATGTCATGGTCTGAGAGGCCATTGACTATTGGTTTTGTAATATAATTTTGTTCATTGGACTTTTCTATAAAGATATTATCAATGGCTGTTTGTGAGCAAGTGGCTATCCTAGTGGGGAACTTTACAGTGGGAATTAAGTTGAATGATAGTGTTACTAACTCAAATAAGTTCTTATTGGGAGAGTCTTTAAGGAAATCTACATTGAAATCACCAGCAACAACTATTTCTTTGTTTTTGGTTGTTAAATGGGCCAGTACTGCTTCAAGGTGGTTTACAAACAGATTAAAGTTACCTGCAGGTGCTCAATATACTCTTAATATTATGAAAGATTTTTTGTGAAATTCTAGTTCTGTTGCACATGCTGTTCTAGGCAAAATTTATGAATGTCTATGTTCTTAAATTTATGACAGTTCCTGATGAATGTGGCAACTCCTCCTTTCTCCATTTCTGATCTACAAAAGTGAGATGCTAACCTAAACCCTGTATGAAAAGCATCAATGCATATAGTTATTCATTAATATTCAGATGACATTGTTCTTGTGTTAACATACCAAGGATGGTAAAAATCTCTATAAACAAAACCCTCAATTTCAAGGCGTGCTTTATGTGGATAAGATTCTTGACTCTTGAGATGGAACAGTCATTAGCAGGCAGTCTCTGGGGATCCTGCTGCACCTCAGCTGTATAAGGCTTACCTAGGTATGCAGGGCTCTGTCTAGGTGGACTTTTTATTTACCCCAGCTGCTTGTGGGACCAAAATGGAGCCTTCAAAATAATCTCCTTCTCCTTCCATCGGAAAGGGCGGGCCACTGGTAGGTACTAACACCAAATAAAATATGAGGGCTTGTGTAGCCAGTCTTCTGGATTCGGGGGTTACACAGAATTTGTCATTGAATAGTAAAGGATTGCATGCTGCCGGTCAGAAGGTGTTTTTGACTGTGAAGCAAACAGAGGGAAGCTATTACAAGGTTTCACTTTTTTACATTCAAAAAGTTTTAGAGGGCATCCCAGGTACACTGAAATCAGTTAACTGATTGCATAATGGCACTGCTGGCTGAAACTGCTAGTACGCAATTAGTTACCAACTTCCAGAAAGCTAAGTGCCTTGGGGAATGTGCCATAGAAATGAAGCTCCATAACACCTTGAACTTTAGCAAAGGTATTGTGTCATGTAGAGATCCAGTTGACATTCCCAAGGAGGAAATGAAGAGTGGGCTCAGAAAGAGGTTATTGATGTGTAAAAAATACTGAAAATGGTGGAAGGGGAGCTCATAAAATCTGACTCATCTTCAGTAGAATGAAACTCCCAGAACATATCAAGGCAGGTTTCCTTCGCCTACGCATATGACCATACGTTCCCAACCCAATGTCCTGTTTTAAATACCAGCACTTCGCGCATCCCACCTTAGGATGTGGCAAATGTGGCAAGGCCTCCCAGGAAGCAGTTGACTTATTGTTGTGACTCGCCGATCTTTCAAAGTGCCTCCGGGCAGTTACACATGTCCTCTACATTCGGCGCTGTCTGCCAGCCATGCAGCAGCAGCGCCACCTAAGCAGCCAGGGCCAGCGGCCAGTCAGCCGGCGGCCGCTAGACTTGGACTCAGTTATGATTTGACTGTTAAAGTGTACACACGTCTCACTCTGTTTTCTTGATCTGTGACTTGCATGTATTGTGTCTTCCTTGAAATATATTTGTTCAACTTGAAGTTATAACAATTGGCGATGAGGATGGGATTTTTCTTTTCCATCGTTGACCCACGTGTTTCCATTGCTACTTTAGAGCAACTATTGCAAGGTCTCATAGAACAGCAAACGCTTCTCGCAAATGCAATTCGTGATTTTGTCACGGCATCAAATGTGGGGCGTCTCTTGTCATTGTCTCTACCTACTATTCCTCCTTACAACGAGACAGCGGAAGACTGGTCTGATTACGAAAAACGTCTTTGACAGCACTTCTTGGCATTTCATGTCACGGATGAACAAACATGTAAGTCTCCGTTCCTTTCATGGAGTTCACCTCAAATGTATTGGTTGTTGTCACAATTGGCTCCTTTGAAAGATCCTGCGTCTTTGTCCTTTGCTGAAATGTGCTCACGTCTGTCCTTCTATTTTCAAAAGCAAATACATGTGGTAGCCTCTCATGTTGTCAAAAACAACTGAATCAATCCTATCACACTTGGGCTGCTGAACTTCACGGCCTCAGTGGAAAGTGTCAATTTGTTACTGAAGTTCACAAAGAATCCTATGCCGATTCCATGGTGCAGGATGCTATTATCTGATCGGCGCCCAACAAAGAAGTTATGCAACGTGCCCTTCAGTTGGCAAATCCAACTCTACATGAAGTCCTATCCATTGCTTGGTCTTTCAAAATTTCTCGCGCTGCTGGAGTGCAAATAGAGGCATGGGGCAACGTCAGGGAAATACAACCTCTGTGTGATGTTGATGAAGCGTGTGGCGTGTCCCCGCCAGCCGACATGGCCGCAGTACGCTCCCAAGTGCAGCCTAGGCCTAACCGCAAATAAACCTCTAAGAAACTGCAGCAAACCCCATGGCAACTTCCTTCATGTCCACGGTGTTTTACAAAACATTCATGAGAAGATTGTCCACAACGTTGGGCCGTGTGTCACAAATGCAAAAAAAAGAGGTCATGTGTCATCCGTTTGCAAATCTGACCGCGTACATGATGTTCATGAACATGATGCTGATTCTGATTCTGTGTTGTCTGTCAACTGTACTTTTTTGCTTTCAGGGAAGTTGTTCCTCACTGTCCAAATACTTGGTCGAGATGTTCGCATGCAGGTGGATACTGGTTCTGCTGCCACTATCATCAATTCTCAGATGTATCTTCAGTTGGGTTCTCCAATCCTGTCACCTGTCACTAAGAAATAACAGACTTACAATAAACAGAAGATTTCTCTCTTGGGACAATTGGATGCTGAGGTATCTTACAAATCTGTCGTTTGCACTGTTCCCATATTTGTGGTCGACCATAGTAACACAGAGAATCTTTTCGGTTTCGATGCCTTTCACGTTTTTGGGTTCTCCATAGGTGTCTCTGTCAATATCGTCTCTGATGCTATTCCTTATGCTAAATTGGATTCCTTGTCAATGACATTTTTGTCCCTTTATTCTCCTGGGTTAGGCCGTGCAAACAACTTTGAAGCTCATACCATGCTCAAACCCACTGCTTGGCCTAAGTTTTTTCGGGCTCGGCCCATTCCTGTGGCCCTTTGTGATCAGGTCAAATGGGAGCTGGATCGTCTCACTGCTTCAGGGGTCTTGCTTCCTGTCACTTCCAGTGAGTGGTCCTCTCCTGTCATTGTTGTTGCTAAGCCAAATGGTGATATTCGTCTCTGTGGCGATTTCAAAGCCACTGTAAATGCTCAATGCCTTATCGACACTTACCCTATGCCTTGACCTGAAGAATTGTTTACTAAACTTGCTGGAGGCCAGTATTTTTCTAAACTTGACCTGTCAGAAGCTTATCATCAACTTCCTTTCGACGTTCCTTCCCAGCAGTTTCTGGTCCTTAACACGCCTTTCGGCCTCTATCAATACCAACGATTGCCATTCGGGGTTGCCAGCGCCCTGCTCTCTTTCAGCGATTCTTGGAACAATTATTGCTCTCTGCCCCTGGGTGTATAAATTACCAGGACGACATTGTTGTCACTGGCTCCACCACTGACGAACATCTTCAAAATCTCTGCACACTTTTTCATGTCTTACAGACTGCCGGTCTTAAGTGTAATCTTCAGAAATCAAAATTTTTTCAGGCATCTATCACGTACTTGGGGTTTCAACTCTCGGGATGGTATTCATCCGCTTCAGCAAATTGTCGCTGCGATCGATGCCCTTCCTCACCCTACATCTGTTAAGGAACTGCAGGCCCTCTTGGGGAAAATAGCATACTGTCACAAGTTTTTACCATCTGCTGCTTCAGTGGCTCAGCCTGTCACATAAAAACGTGCCTTTTCAATGGTCTGCGTCATGCAATGCGGCTTTCTAGAAATTGAAGACTATGCTGAAACAGGCCCCATGCCTGGCTACTTATCGACCTGGCCAACATCTTGTTCTAGGCAATCTCCTTTGTAGGCTGATTGCACTTCCCAAATATTCTACCAATAAACTGAAGTCTATACCCTCCTTTACCCACGACTGAACCTATGTGATCATTCCATTTCACACTCCTCCAAGGTGTTACACCCAGGTATTTGTATGAGTTGGCCAATTTCAACAGTCACTCATTGCTATTATAGTCATAAGATACTACATTTTTTTCATTTTGTGAAGTGCACAGTTTTACATTTCAGAACATTTAAAGCAAGTTGCCAATCTTTGCACCATGCTGAAATCTTATCAAGACCTGACTGAATATTTATGCAGCTTCTTTCAGACAGTACTTCATCATAGACAAGTGCATCATCTGCAGAAAGCCTGAGGTTACTATTAATATTGTCTGCAACATCATTGATATGCAACATGCACAGCAAGGGTCCCAACACACTTCCCTGGGGCACTCCTGAAATTATTTCTACATCTGACAATGACACTCCATCCAAAATAACATGCTGTATCCGCCCTACCAGAAAGTCCTCAGTCCAATCACAAATTACGTTCAATAGCCCCTATGATAATACTTTTGATAATAAGCATAGGTGTGATACTGAGTCAAATTCTTTTTAGAAACCAAGAAATACTGCATCTACCTGATGGCCTTGATCCAAAGCTTTCAGTATGTCTTGTTAGAAAAGTGTGAGTTGGGTTTCAAATGGTACATGTTTTTGGAATATTTGCTGACTGGCATTGAGGAGGTCATTCTGTTCAAGATACATCATTATGTTTGAGCTCAGAATATTTTCTAAGATTCTACAACAAATCTTCTATCTTTGGATCTGCCTGTTTTACAAATCTTTTTAAGAGTAATTTTGACAGAACTTTGTCGGTGATAAGCAGGAGAGATACTCTTCCATAATTATTTGGGTCTGTTTTGTTCCCCTGCTTGTGAAGTGGATGGATGAGTGGTCATTGCCATTCAAAGGGTATTTGTTTAGTTTTCCAGATTTCTGTTATGATCTTGTTTATAATTTAATTTTTTTACTATTTAAGTTCTAGAGTTCTCAAACTCTTCTCCTGAATCTTTATAATCTACAATGATTTGTTAGCTCTTTTTTGGACTGTCTTCTTTTGAGCCACGTTGTCTACTGAAGCACAGGCTGGATGGCTGATATCTCTCCATTATTTAATACTTTTTACATATCTAGGATAACAAATACTGCTGATTTCAGCTGTTTCAGTCATGTGAAACAATAAACAAGCTTTCCTATTTGCAGGACAATAAACAAATGTATCCTTCTGCAAACACAGAAGCATTTGTTTCCATCAAGCTATTTGTTATCCACCAAAGTAAGCAGCTATACAATCATGTGTATATCCATATGACAAAGTAAAAGAATAAAATTGACATTCATTTATAAATCTACATAAATATACTACTCAAGGTACACTACATAAGAGAAAACTATCAGACATTTTCAGCTCCAGATTCAAGGATTTCACACGTGAGCAGTTTGGATGGAGAGGCCCTACAATTTATTTTTTTAAATTTACCTGGGATTCCAAAACCCTGTCTCATACTTTGGCAGCCTGTTAATTTTTTCCAATGTACTTCAGTATTTGTGATACCTCTCTATCACTATAAATACAAATAACAATCTCTTTCTTACTTACAGTGTGGTAAGATATATAACTGATTGCTATTTGATTCATCAAGTGTGACATGTATTCAGTACACTGTTGCCTGAGAGCCAGTTTTCTCTAATGTCTGAAATATTCTAACAACTGCTGAGAAAAGGCATCATCAGATTCAATAACTTTCACTTGTTACAAACTGGTTGATTACACATATAGCACCTGCGTACCTGCCATATCTCTGTGTTTGTATCTGAACTTCTGTGCCTTGCAGAGACGTATACCATCAATGATGGAAGCATGGTTCAGTTCATCAGAAAGAACTGCATCTTTTGGTGTAAGGACTGACTCAAAAAAGCCACCATTTGCATCAAAACAACTGGGATACAATATAGTGTCTTCCTTACAATGGAAGTCTGCAATTTTCTTTTCTAGTTCCTGCAAGATTTGAAAATTTCCTTAGTATGCAGCACAATTCACATATCACATCTTAGACATTAATTTAGCAATGAAGAAACAAAACTCCACTCTTGATTAAATAAGTTGGACTATAATAATGATTATGATGATGATAATAATAATATTAATTTTTACCTTATGTATACTTTGTGTTCCACAAATGAAACGAACTGAACTCAGTCCAGCACCATATTTTTCAAGAGCTGTTTTTGCTGCATGGACTACTTCTGGATGATTCTGAAAGAAAACAAATTACATTCATTATCTCCATTAAATTAAGTGTAATTGTTATCATATAATGAATGTGTAATATTTATCCCCCCTCCCCATGAACCATGGACCTTGCCGATGGTGGGGAGGCTTGCATGCCTCAGTGATACAGATAGTCATACCGTAGGTGCAATCGCAATGGTGGGGTATCTGTTGAGAGGCCAGACAAATGTGTGATTCTTAAACAGGAGCAGCAGCCTATTCAGTAGTTGCAAGGGCAACAGTCTGGATGATTGACTGAACTGGCCTTGTAATATCAGCCAAAACAGCATTGCTGCACTGGTACTGCAAACAGCTAAAAGCAAGGGGAAACTACAGCCATAATTTTTCTGAGGGTATGCAACTTTACTGTATGGTTAAATGATGATGGCGTCTTCTTGGGTAAAATATTCCTGAGGTAAAATAGTCCCCCATTTGGATCTCTGGGTGGGGACTATTCAGAAGGACGCCATTATCAGGAGAAAGAAAACTAGTCTTCTACAGATCAGAGTGTGGAATGTCAGATCCCTTAATTGGGCAGGTAGGACAGAAAATTTAAAAAGGGAAATGGATAGGTTAAAGTTAGATATAGTGGGAATTAGTGAAGTTCGGTGGCAGGAGGAACAGTACTTCTGGTCAGGTGAATACAGGGTTATAAATAGGAAATCAAATAGGAGTAATGCAGGAGTACGTATAACAATGAATAAAAAAAATAGGAACATGGGTAAGGTACCACAAACAGCCTAGTGAACACATTATTGTGGCCAAGATAGACACAAAGCCCACCTCTACCACAGTAGTACAAGTTTATATGCCAACTAGCTCTGCAGATGATGAAGAGATTGAAGAAATATATGATGAGACAATACACATTATTCAAATAGTTAAGGGAGACAATAATTTAATAGTCACAACTGGAATTGGATAGTAGGAAAAGGAAATAAATGTATGATGAGGTAAAAGAAATTATTCAAATAGTTAAGGGAGACAAAAATTTAATAGTTATGGAGGACTGGAATTTGATAGTAGGAAAGGGATAGAAATGTATGATGAGACAAAAGAAATTATTCAAATAGTTAAGGTAGATGAAAATTTAATAGTCATGGGGAACTGGAATTCGAAGTCAGAAAAGGAAGAGAAGGAAAAGTAGTAGGTGAATATGGAATGGGGGAAAGGAATGAAATAGGAAGCTGCCTGGAAGAATTTTGCACAGAGCATAATTTAATCATCACTAACACTTGGTTCAAGAATCATGAAACAAGGTTGTATATGTGGAAGAGATCTGGAGACACCAGAAGATTTCAGATTGATTATATATTGGTAAGACAGAGATTTAGGAACCAGGTTTTAAATTGTAAGACATTTTGAAGGGCAGATGTGGGCTCTGACCACAATTTATTGGTTATAAACTGTAGGTTAAAACTGAAGAAACTGCAAAAAGGTAGGAATTTAAGAAGATGGGACATGGATAAACTGAAGGAACTAGAGGTTGTAGAGAGTTTCAGAGGGAGCATTAGGGAACAATTGACAAGAACAGGGAAAAGGATTATAGTAGAGGAAGAATGCGTAACTCTGAATGATGAAATACTGAAGGCAGCAGTGGATCAAGTAGGTGAAAAGATGAGAGCTAGTAGAAATCCTTGGGTAACATAAGAAATACAGAATTTAATTGATGAAAGGAGAAAATATAAAAATTCAGTAAATGAAGGAGGCAAAAAGGAATACAAATGTCTCAAAAATGAGATCAACAAATGGCTAAGCAGGAATGACTAGAGGACAAATGTAAGGATGTAGAAGCATACAGCACTAGTGATATGGTAGATGCCACCTACAGCATAATCAAATAGGGCTTTGGAGCATAAAAGAACATACTGTATGAATATCAAGAGCTCAGGTGGTAAACTAGTCCTAAGCAAAGAAGGGAAAGCTGAAAGTTGGAAGGAGTATCTAGAGGGTCTATATAAGCGCAATGTACTTGAGGGCACTATTACAGAAATGGAAGAGGATGTAGATGAAGATGAGATGGGAGATATAATTCTGAGTGAAGAATTTGACAGAGCACTGAAAGACCTAAGTAGATACAAGGCCCCAGGAGTAGACGACATTACGTTAGAACTACTGACAACCTTGGGAGAGCCAGCCATGATCAAACTCTTCCATCTGGTGGGGACGATGTATGAGACAGGGGAAATACTCCAGACTTCAAGAAGAATATAATAATCCCAACTCCAAAGAAATCAGGTGCTGAGAGGTGTAAAAATTACTGAACTATCAGTTTAATAAGGCATGGTTGCAAACTACTAACACGAATTGTTTACAGATGAATGGAAAAACTGGTAGAAGCTGACCTTAGGAAAGACCAATTTGGATTCCATAGAAATGTAGGAACACGTGTGGCAATACTGACATATGACTTTTCTTAGAAGCTAGGTTAAGGAAAGGCAAATCTACGTTTCTCGCATTTGTAGACTTAAAGAAATTTTTACAATTTGTTTGGAATACTTTCTTTCAAGGCACTTGTAAGAGTCAAGGGGCATGAGAGGGAAGCAAACCCCCCCCCCCCCACCTCCCCAGTGTTATTCAATCTGTACACTGAATGAGCAGTAAAGGAGCCAGGAAAAATTTGTAGTAGGAGTTAAAATACAGGGAGAAGAAATAAAAACCTTGAGGTTCGCCAATGACATTGTAATTCTGTCAGAGACAGCAAAGGGCTTGGAAGAACAGCTGAATAGAAAGGGCAGTGTCCTGAAAGGAGGCTACAAGATGAACATCAACAAAAGCAAAACAAGGATAATGGGATGTAGTCGAATTAATTCAGGTGATGCTGAGGGAATTAGATTAGGAAATGAGACGCTTAAAGTGTAGATGAGTTTTGCTATTTGGACAGCAAAATAACTAAGGATGGTCGTAGCAAAGACAATATAAAATGTAGACTGGTGATGGCAAGGAATGATGTTCTGAAGAAGAGAAATTTGATAACATCGAGTATAGATTTAAGTGTCAAAAAGTCTTTCCTGAAAGTATTTGTATGGAGTGTAGCTATATATGGGTGTGAAACACAGATGATAAACAGTTGAGACAAGAAGAGAATAGAAGCTTTTCAAATGTGGTGCTACAATAGAATGCTGAAAATTAGATAGGTAGATCACATAACTAATGAGGAGGTACTGAATAGAATTGGGGAGAAGAGGAATTGTGGCACAGCTTGACTAGAAGAAGGGATCGGTTTGTAGGATACAATCTGAGGCATCAAGGGATCACCAATTTAGTACTGGAGGGAAGCGTGAAGGGTAAAAATTGTATAGGGAGACCCGGAGACGAGTACATGAAGCAGATTCAGAAGGACGTAGTTACTCGGAGATGAAGAGGCTTGCACAGGATAGAATAGCATGGAGAGCTGCATCAAACCAGTCTTTGGACAGAATACCACAACAACAACAATATTTATAATTTTGTGGTACCTCTCAGGAAACCATGAATCACTGCTAACTGTGAAGCTGATTTTGTTTAGTTTGAACGTACCTGAAGTATTGCTGTATGACAGAACTACTATGCAAGAATAAGTAAAAAATAACTGTTATTAATGAGTGTAGTGTTAGAGCTGAAATAATAAAATAAAAGTATGAAAGCATAGATTGCATAGATATAAAATCCATAGATAATTTTTATGCAACTGCACTATACTTACTGATAAACCAAGATAATTATTGGCACAGAAATTCAGTATCTTAGTGTTTTGACCAGCAACACTGATCAAAGTGCTTTGGCTCGATGTGATAATCCTTTCCTCCTTCCATGTACCAGCTGCTTTTATGTTATTTAATTCCTCACGTAAAATGCTTTTAAGGTGTTCACTTGCATTTGAATGCCCACTCCGATACAGTGCTACATCCTTGGACTGTATCAGAAAACGTGATGTCACTGTGGGCATGGAAAACACAAATATTAAAACATTAAGACTAGCATTTTCTCCTTCTGTTACATGCATCTGTGCATGCTTGCATGTGTGTGTGTGTGTGTGTGTGTGTGTGTGTGTGTGTGTGTGTGTGTGTGTGTGAAGAGCACTTCATTCACAAAGACAAGTGCTCCCTTAAAACAAGAAATTTTATCAAAGAAGTTCAATGATTTTTAATTAAATTTACATTGCATTTCACAGCATACAGTGTTTTCTAAGAGCCATCAGCTTTAGCATTTGTCCTTTTGCTCATGTTCTCTCTCATACCCCTGCACCCAAAAAGAAACTCTCATCTCTACAAACAATATGTTACCTCATTAAAACCATGCTTGCTATATTTTGGTCATTTTGCTTCCCTTTGCGGTTGTCCAGTGCCTTGAAACTGTTTGTTTCATGTTAGCTGTACCTGATTTTGTGCTTAGTAGAACATTGGCAATTGACTGTTTCTTTTATTACATACAAAGTTTGTGATTTTA